>NC_053126.1:33214530-33509530 GCF_010015445.1 Perca fluviatilis | reverse complement strand
TTTTCAACGGAGACCTGGTCAAGACAACAGCATAAAACACAAAATTGCAGACCGACACAAAGGAAAATAAGGAAAAACTAACATTTTAATGTTTTTGTTTAAAGTAAAATATCTGAATACTCCTTACAACGCTGCACTCACCGATAGCCAAGTGTAGTCTGTGACCGAAGCACTGCATCCTCAGCCACCCGTTCAGCTCAACCGCTTTGACGATGTTGCTCCCGTTGTCGGTTGTTATAGCAACTAGATGCTTTTCTTGGAGTTTCCAACTTGCAGCTGCGTCCTGCAGGGCCTCGGATATATGCTCACCGGTGTGATCCTGAGGGAAATAACTTGATTGAAGACACGCTGTTTTCATCTCCCAGTCTTGAATGAAGTGAACTGTCACGCTCATGTAAGGCTCACACGTCCTGCTCGACCACATATCGCTGGTCAACGGCAAAAATGCGGCGTACGTAGCCGGGGTCAGCAAGGCCCTGCCTGACTTCAGTGTACATTTGTGGCAGTGCTTCGGCAGTGCAAGTTGCGACTGGGAAGCTCATATCTCGGGTCCATAGTTTTAAGTAGCTTTTGAACCCGACTTGTTCCACAGTTGCAACAGGGACCATATCCTTACCAATGTGATAGGACACCGCTTTAGTTATAGTACACCACTTGTCACTTTTCTTTTCATAAGGCACACTGCGGAAAAATGAAGTTTGCAGTGAGCTTTGTTTCGGGGCTGGAGCTTTTTGGGGTTGTCGAGCGGCTTGCGTCTGGGGCTTCTGCTAGCGCCGGTTTCACACACTTCGGTATTGCAGTTTTGCGGCTGTTTTAGGTGGTGAAAAGATTTGTAGTGCTTCCACCCTGGCTGTAACTTGTTTATGGCACAGCTTACATATAACGTGATTTTGTTGCTCATCTGATACTTTGAATCCGAACCACTTCCAAATTACTGAGCCACTGCTTTTTCTTTTACTAACCAATTCCTCCTCCGCACGCTCCGCAGACGTTGTTGCTTCCTCCATGTTTGTTGAAGAGTGGCTGAGTGTCTGTCCCTGCCCCTCCCCCCTCTGTGCAAGAAAGAGGAGGGGCGGAGGAGCAGTGTAGAGAGCACCGGGTCAGCAGCTTGCTTGGAGCAAGGATCACAGCGCAAATTTGAACTATATCGATATATGCGATATGGTCTAATTCCATATCGCATTTAAAAATATATCGATATATTTGTTTATATCGATATATCGCCCAGCCCTAATATATATATACACACACACATATATATATATACACACACACACACATACATATATATATACACATACATACATACATACATACATACATATATATATACACACACACACACACATATATATATATACATATATATATATACATATATATATATATATACACACACACACATATATATATATACACACACACACACACACATATACACACACACGCAAGTATTTTTTTTTACAGTGCACTGAGAGGAGCTGCCTCCAGCCCCTCCCCCTCGTGAAGTTGCGTGCCGTGTGCATGACACCGTCAACAACATTGCACTTGCTCAGAGAGGCTATCGTTACGTTAGTTGCTGTGGTCTTGCCGTGGGTTTAACTGTACTAATAAAACCGTTGAAACACCGCGGCCACGCTGCTGTGAAAGCTCCCCGAACCGTCATTTATCAGTCTGATTGTTACCCCTCTCAGTGGCAGCTCCTCCACCCCATATCTTTATAACGGAGCTAACCGCTAACCAGAGCTAACCGCTAATCAGAGCTAGCTCGTTCACAACCGAGCCTTCAGTTCTGTGTGCCTGTATCCATTAACTGCATGTATGGACTCAAGCCCGAACAAAACCCTTCATTTATTAAAATGGCTGTAAAAGATTTAAACTTCAACTCAGAATTGTTTGAATGACAGAGATCAGCTCAAGGTACGGTGTAGCGTTAGCGTGCTAAGTTGATGCTTTCTCTGCGGAGTGCAGACTGATTTTCTCTCGCGAGTCATCAAATCGAGACCAAATCGCAGCCTTTGCGATTAGGAAATCGCGTTTTAACATATTGCGATATTATCGCAAATGCAATTAATCGTTCAGCCCTAGATAGAAGTGTGATGGCTTTTAAACAAGTTAGTCTTCCTCTTCCTCTGCTGTCACACAGACATGAGCTGCAGAGAATCACAGTATATATGTAGCAGTATTAATTGAAAAAATACATGCACATACAGTATACATAATATGAAGCAGATGTCTAATCTGCAGAGGGATTGTGTGGTTGCATGTATCCAACCAAACAAGAGCACACCTACAACTATCACATGTGTGAGGACTGAAATCAATTTAACTGAATTAATCAAGTTTGGTGTGATCCTGCTTGTTTGGAATGATGATGTGCGGCTACACCAGCCCTTGACCAATTAGCTCAGAGAATCTTGTACAGAAAAATCAACACAAAAAAGACTGAGTTGGGGATCACAGGGGCTTTAAAGAAAGTAAAGGAAATAGAGCAGTAGCTAATAAGGAAAATTAAAGTTACCTGCATTTCCCATCACACGCACATTACACAGAATCCAGTTTTGAGCTGGTGGTGTGCCCTCTTTCACGGCCTTGGTCACATTGAGCAATGTGGCTGGTGGCCACCAGCATAATTTTCCGTCAGTGCCCTCGAACCATGCTGATGGAATGATGTCCACCTTCTTGCAGCCATCAGGGTCAATTTCATCCACAAACTCCACCACACTGAATGAGGGCATCCTGCAAAGTTCATCATGTTATGTGCTGTGTAGCTGAGGCAAAGCCACAAACATTTTCTGAAGAGGCAATAACAGCAGTGGTTTTGTGAAGTCTGTTACTGGAGCACTGGCAAGCTGACCAGACAGTTTTGATAGTAAACAAACTCCAAGACATGTTGAATCAATGGGGTAGTTGAAAAAACATGCCCCTGTCTCAAAAAGTTCATACACTACATGTGTTTCTGCAGCGGAATTCCTCACAATTGCAACTCTGCCCCCCAGTTCAAAACAATTGGAACCACTGGAGTTTGAGATGATTGTGTCTTTGAGTTTATACATCTTATATTGAACACCCTGATGCATGGAAAAATCTGTTGGCAGTGGTCCAGATGCATGGGGCTGTTTCAGTTCAACACCTTCAGGCATGTCTTTCGACATGTGAGGAAATAATTGCCTTTCATAGACACGTCTGACAATTTGTTGCACAGGACCCTGTGGTCTTCTCACCATTTTTTTCAACTGTCCCAAATAATTCTCAAAAGGAAAACATGAAACTGAATCCAGAGGGCCATATTTTTCAGCATAAGACTGTGTGTATTGTTAACCAGAAATTTAGTCCCATATATCTTAGCAAAGTTGGTAACAAAGAATCTTAACAATTTTCTGGCAAAACCACAGAACTCTCTACACAGAGGAGACAGAAGTATTCTCATGGCACATGACAAAACCAGGAAGTTTTTGTAATGTTGATTGGGCAATCTTTGAAAAAGCCCAACTGGCCCTGTATATAATAAGAACTGCCTGAATTCTGTAGCCTTCCACTGGCTGTACTTAGACAAAGATCTTGGTTTTCTGGAGAAGCTCCGGGGTAAGCTTTGTCTACACAGTTTCAAGTGATCAGAGATGGCAGAAAGGACAGAAGATGGAACCCGACATTGCAATGGCCCCTTAAACCACAGAGCAATCAATTTACGCACAATGCCCAAGCAAATTAAATGCATGTAGTCCAGAGGAAAAGCAGAAACCATACCAATGCCTAGCCCCTGGAGAGGTGATTTAGAGTGATGGTGGTCTTCATCAGACATTTGTTCAAACTGAGTGTCTGTCCTCAGGCTGGAATCCATGTCTGGAAACACGACTCTATTATCAACATAAATTCCATACTGTGTGCAACGCTCACAAGAACTATAGCCACCATGACCTTTGATACATTTAAAAAAAGCTCTTGCTGGAGTGTCACAAATAAAAGCATCTGGAAGTACGACATTGTACTGTTTCCCACTTAACATTACACCAGTTGTTGTGATGGCTTTTACATCTTCAATAAAATCATGCATGTAGTCGTTCACAGATTCAGGTTTACAGGGACCTGCATATACACCTATGATAAACACTTTTGCTTTTGGTAGTTCAACTATTTTACCTAAAATAGGCCACAGCTGCATATTAGAGCTCCTTGAAAGAGGCAGCCCATCAACATTCACACGAACAGTCAATGTGTCTGTTGTCAGTTCATGCTCACTTGTCATTTTCAGTTCTGACAGTATTGCACTTGCAAGCCCAAAGTGGTAGTAACTTCCCTGTCCCATCTCTTTGACCGTACAATCTTTCACTGTACCGAGGAGAGTTCTGGGATCCTTGGGTACATCCAGACCCAGCTCCAAGAGTATTGCTAGTAACTCTGACAGTGCAGAATGAGACACCTGACGGTTAGCTGCCCATTCAGCTAGTTTCCTCTTCGCATCAGAGTGGGGTTCCTCTTCAGTAAAATCACAGGCAGTATCTTCATCACAGTCACTACACATGTACAAGTCATCAACATCACTGTCAAAGTCCAACTGCAGATTTATAGCCTCATCAGCATTGTTCTCCATATATTCCTCAACCTGCACATACGGATCCACTGTCTGCGATGCCTGGTCCACTGCCTGATCTTCCTGGTCCACCGCCAGCACTGCCTGGTCCACAGCCTGATCTGCCTGGTCCACAGCCTGATCTGCCTGGTCCACAGCCTCCATGGCAAGGGTCATTAAATGCTGCTGCACTCTAGCTTTGATTATCCTCCTCCTTGTCCTTGAATTGCCATGAAAGTAATCCATTTCACTACAATACACAGGAGACAATAGTATACCCCACATGTAAACGGACTTGTACTTCATCATCATTTCGTTTGATTGGTTTGAGAAAACTGGTAGGCCTCCCATGTAAACAAAGCCCACTAAATGAAAATAAAATGTCAACTGTAGGTCTAATAATCTAAAATCAAATTCAATTCTTAGCCTTCTTTGAGGTGGTTCAACTTAACATCACCAAGTGGGAAACTTAGAAGAAAACTACCCACTACTCAGTGGCGGAAATATTTTGTGTTTATTTCACAAGGAAATCTGGTTTTATATTCCAAAAATGGCATTAAAAAGGATAAACTTATTTTTGAAATTAATTTAAATATAATAGTTATGATCAGGACTTCAGTTGATGAAAAGATCTGACTCAATAAAAGTGGAAAAAATATTCATAAATATATAAATATAAATAAAGCACTTTTAGGAGGGGAACATTTTTTCAGAGAGGGATCTCTACATTACTTTTTTTAAATGGGTGCACACAAGGGTTAATATTAGGGCTGGGCGATATATCGATATAAACAAATATATCGATATATTTTTAAATGAGATATGGAATTAGACCATATCGCATATATCGATATAGTTCAAATGTGATCCTTGCTCCCATAGATATGTCGCCGTGAGGTTCTAAACATAGCTACGTCAAAACCCGCCGCCCATCTTGGAACAGGGTCCGAAGCATTCAGATCAACGCTAAAGATGCCGGACTTTGTGTACTGCTTAATTATGTTCGATAGAGGAAATGAAAAGAACAAACCGCAATGGATAACATTTAACAGGTGACAATGTGTTTTATGATTATATATGCCGCCTCGACCAGCAATCTGAGCTCCGGCGCACGCGGAGGCGGAGAGCCCCGGTGGCCGCAGCGTCTCTTCCCCGGGCAAAAACACAGGCTTCGCCCTGCGCCCCGCGTCCCCGCTGATCCAGACGGACCAGCCAAAGACAGAGTGGTGATCGGTAGGATCTTACACGTAGTCCAGGACGAACTGTATGTCGATATCGGCCGGAAAGTTCCACTAAGTTTGCCGCGGCGCAGCGGACGGAAAGAAGCTACAGCGGGGGAGCGCGACCCGTCTGCGGCTGCAGGATCTGGAGCTCAGTGCCCGTTAAAATTACATGTAACGCATAAATACAGACGCAATAAATAGTGGAGGAATGAGCCTGGACATTTCAGTCTGTTTAAACTTCACCTTGAAGCAGAAACTCTTAGTTCAGAAGGGTGAAGTTTCCGTTTGGACTCAGATCTGTGAACCGATAATAATAAATATTCTTTGTATTAACACATTAATTAGTTTCTTTGTTTTGTAGTCGATAGTTCATCTTTTAGTTTACTTAAGTGGAAGCAGTATCAAGTGGAAGAATGGGACTATAACCTAGGCTTACAGGCATGAGGCATTACATTTTGAACAAAGTAGATTATATTAATATCAACAGCTTAATTGACCTTTGGAACGAATCACAAATAGCCTATGGAGCTTTGATTTCAAAAAAGTTACTCCTGTTATACAGTATTTAGGTTTACATTTTATTGTTATTTGAACAGCTGAGCATTTAATCATGAACCAGGTGAAGAAACCGGTTTATTATTTATTTGATTTTGCAACTGTTTCTATGAAACTACTTGTGACATGTCATATTTGATTTGGGCTTTGACTGAACATTTGCTCTCAATTCGCGGAAAAAAATATCGGGATATATATCGTATATCGATATTCAGCCAAAATATATCGGGATATGACTTTTGGTCCATATCGCCCAGCCCTAGTTAATATTATTTCAGAAGTAAGCTTAAACAAACAAAACTATTCTAATTTAATCCAATTCTGTGGTCATCAATCAAAACACTAGCACTGGAAAGTCTGCTGACCCTGTTCTTTCCTTCCTCATCTTACACACACACACACACACACACACACACACACACACACACACACACACAACAAAAAAAAAAAAAAAAAAACACTTACAAAGAATGAATGAAACTGAGCAGAGGGAGGCAGCGACTGTCCACCATCATGCACTTCACGTGGCCTACTACAATTTTTGAGCTTGCAAGTGCAATAATATCAGAACTGAAAATGACCAATGAGCATGAACTGACAACAGATACATCATGCATATATGGCAAACTATTATATTTAAATTACTTACGTGGCAAAGAAGAACACTTTCCCACAGTGTTTGAATAACTGATCTGGACAAATCTAAATGTGACAGGAAGACAATGGTTGAGAGTCAACAGGAGACACTTTTTATAATTTATGTTTTTGCACAGGTAAATACTGTGTGGTTAACATTCACCCACCAAATTTCAGGTTAAATTCACAATTTTAACACACTAATATGACAAACCATTGTGACCCTATAGACCTTTTCATGGCAGACATGTCATAGTAGGAAAAGCACAGGTGTATTCAAAACCATTACTGATAGCTGCATTTCACTTAGGAGAGACCCTGGTATTAAACCATTACTGATGGCTACATTCCACTTAGGAGAGGTCCGTTTTTACTGCCATTTCCACACCATCTTATATTAACTTCAATAAGTAAATGAGCGATTTTGAAGAAATATATGTTTGATAAATCACAATTTTGTTTCATGCACGTGAAAATCATAATAAAAAGTGAATTTATTGCGTTAGAGGATTATTTGCAGCAGCGCTGTTGATTGCATAACGTTTTGTGGAGACACTGTCATTTCTCCACAGCGGGACCCGCAACACACATTATGAAGTACACAAACAAAATCCCAGAAATAAAATGGAGCCTTCTTGTGTTTGCACTGAGAAAGACAGCATTTTCTTAAAATGCATACATGAACTCTCGGGAAAAACAACTGCAATCGATCATACAATTGCAGCTGAAACGGATATAGCTTAAATAATTAATTTAATGTAACACTAGTGTGGTGGCAAATTTTATTTTAACCATTTGTTTAATGATATTAACCATTGGTTTGATTCTTTTATAACGCCACAAGATTTAGCTTCTTCATGTGTAGATTCAAAAGGCTCCAAGTGAAATAGTTGGCAACCGTGAACTATAGCCCAGTAGAGTTATTTAGTTCTACTAGCCTGAACGTTCTCACATTGTTGTCTTTTGCTTAGATAGAAGTGGAGAAGGCCGATGACTGTTTACAACAGTGAGAACTACGTAGGATTCTGTCTCCTGAGATAAACTGATGTTTAGGCTGATGTTAGGAACAGAGAGCAGAGAGCAAGGTGAGACAATGGTTTGACTTTTCATGATGTCCTCTTTTCAACTATGGCCATACTAAAAGATACATTTAGAGGGGTGGCTTAACAGAGTTTCTTCACTATATGATGTTTGGATGTTTAGACTTTAGGTTAGAAAGACATTTTCAGTTGTGCTGCGTGTACCTTTGAAACTGTGTTTTCTCCATTTGCAAATGTAAATAAATACTCAAAGACCAAACTTTGGTTTAATTCTCAAACAGTCGTTGTTCGTTTTGATTTTATCATGAATATCACTAACTCTGCTGCTTCAAGGAAAACTTCCACCACAGTTTGGCGTTGTCGGCAGGATGGATGAGTTAAAAGAGAAAAGAGCTCCGTTGGGTTGCTGATGACTGGCTATCCAGGGATCACAAATCACCTGCCTCATACCTCTAAACCTTTAAAAAGGTTTTTCAGAGAGAAGAGGGTTAGGACCGCGGAGCGCTCTTGACTGTTTTCCACTCCGTCAAAAACGAACAGGGAGAGATTTCAAGCAGCACGGTAAGATAAAATTGATTAATTACAATTGGATTGCGAATTCAAGGTTTTGAACAAACAGTCTAAACAAGCAACTGTTGCTAAACTAATTAAGTAATGAATAATTGGCGAAATCATTCTCTTAACTAAAGAGAATAAATGAAACTAATTCTGACTTTTGGGAAGTGAGTAACTGGGTATTTTTTGGGTCAGATAGGACAAAGATATAACTGGGTTACGAGTGACATCCTTTAACAGACAGACATATTTCTGATTATTTCTTTGATACGGGTGTGACAATAGATTACAGAAGAGACAGGCTGTGGACTGTCAACAAAGTTAGTTTGATAACTAACAAAAGGGTCTGAAGACCAAAACAATTACAATTGAACAGAAATAGTCTGAGAAACTATTAAATTAAAAATAAATTAAAAAAATATATATAGTCTGTGACAATTTAAAGAAGCTCTTGACTATTTATAAGATAGTCTGTGACACTTTGAAGAAGCTACACTTTAAAGAAGCTCTTGACTACTTATAAAAAAAAATGGTCTGTGACACTTTAAACAAGCTCTTGACTATTTAGAGATGGACTGCAGAAGACATAAAATAGTAAATAGTCTGTGACACCCTAAGCAGGTTCTTGACTATTAAGCGATTTTTGTCTGCAGGGCTGTCCCAGGTTTTTACGAAGGTTTGCTGAAGAAATAACCTCGCTTTGTGGTGACGATCACATTGAAAAAATAAAAGCTTCTGTCATCATGGGTAACGAACCATCGAAGCCCTTTGAAGCATCTGGACCCATTGTGGGTGAGATGTGTCAGAAATATGGACCGGATTGTTTGAGATGTCTGTTATATTGGTCAAAAAGCTTTGGCTTTCCGCCAAATGGATCTCTAAGTCTAGTAAAGCTAAGGATGTTAAAACACGCTTTAGAAGAGGAAGAGAGAAAGCAAAAGGGAAAAAAAACAATTAAAAACAGAGATTTTAGAACAAATTGAGGATAATAAGGCATGTTTTAATGTGTGGATGAAAGAAGCTGATAACAGAGAGAGAAAAACAATTGCAGAAACAGACGACACTGTTAAACATGAGTGATACTAACAAAACGGAGAAAAAGAAAAAAACATGAACACTGTCACTGACACAATTTCTCCTCTCTATCCGGAGTTTGAAAGGTGTGGATCCAGGGCTCGACGTTCCACTGCCATACCCAAACCCCACCGCAGCAAGGAAAAGGCCGACGGGCGGACCGGCGAGAAACAAGCGGGCACGAAAACCTCCACCCAATTCACCCGCCTACTATTGCATCCGTGGGCTCTGAATTATCAGCATTCCAAGCCCCCACAGAAGGAACAACAGAGAGGGATGCAGACGAAGATGAAGCTGATGCATTCCCAATGATTCAGGTTGCTACACGGGGAGGGTGGGTGTGCTGTATAGACCCTGGACTGAAACGGACATTAGAAGAGCCACAAGCCATCTCCCCCCGTGTAAAGACTCTGGTGCGCAATTTTCCAAGTCCCTCAAAGCATTCATTGAGACTTTTCTGCCCACTGTTCAAGAAATACGACGCATTCTGATGCAAAATCTTGGGCCTATGGAGTATGCAAAGATCAGAAACTCCAGTCATTCGTCATCCAACTCTTAATAATAGAGCAAATGATGACTACAACGACGCGCTGGAGGAACTCTTCACCGGGATAGAGACCACTTTTCCGGTCAGGATTGATATGTCACGTGTGGCAAACACCAAGCAGTTGAAAGACGAGGCGGTGGAGGATTTCCAGCACCGACTGGCTGAGACTTTTGACCGACACAGCGGCATTGCACGCACAACCGCCGCCGGAGCGGTGGTTGAACTTTGGAAAGCCCATTTCAAAAACTTATTTTTGGGTGGGCTGCTCCCTGACATTCGAGCTCACGTGGAGAAGACATGCATTGGATTGCAAGATTCAGCTCTGACGGAGATCGTTAGACATGCCAGACATGCTGAGAAAATCATGGCTAACAGGAAAGAAAAGGCAGAAAGGAAAAGACAACAGAACAATGACAATGCACAGCTGACTCTCATGAAAACTGTAGCAGCACTGTCCCAAGAAAGGAGAGGTGCTGGCAGAGGAGCTTTCAGAGGCACAAATAGAGGGGTCTTCAGGGGCAGAGGAGGCAAAGGCAATGGCAAGGATAGGGCAGTGATTAGAGACACATGCTTCAACTGTGGCAAGAGAGGACATTGGTCCTATGACTGTCCTCCCCCCAGGAGGGATTCATCCGAAGAACAGCACAAATGACCCTCGGCAGTATGCAGTTTGACAGAAGGTGGGGGATGGAGTTGGTGGTGGGACTAAGAGACTGGAGTACGTTTGCATCTTTTCAGGAGGGTAACATTAACACACGTACATATACATGCTTGCAATGAAGACATGCTTTTTGCACGCTGCAACACTCCCTACACGATAGACAGATCAAATTAGACAAAAATACTGCACATTGAATAGAAACAACTTTTGGAAAATAGCTCAATTTATTCAATGTATTTATGTGATGAGTATACAAATTGCCTACCATGGTGTTAATTATACAAGGGAAGAAAATTGGATTTTTAGTTGATTCGGGAGCAACAATTTGGGTTTAGTGAAGATCTTTGTTCTTCAATCAGAAGCTCTCTGGTAAACTAGTTTTTCCTTAGAGAAGTGATTAGTAGAATGGTGATCCCAGAAAAGTTCACCATTCTTATGATATGTGTGTATTCAGATCCTTAGGATCCTGAACTAGATAATAAAGGAAAATGTTCATTGTTTCTTTCTCCCTTTCATCTGAGTGTCCTGAAAATTTGTTATGCAGATTGCATTTGAAAATGTCTGTTTGAAATTGAAGACATTCTTTCACCCACGGGTCTTAGGAATGTTTATTCTTTTGCCCACTGGCTTTAAAGTTGTGGGTTTGATAAAAATCACTCTTTGGCTGACATATTTTTGTTGCAGCCTAAAAGTACGACGTTTGTTTACAAATTATAATGGAACACGTATTACGCCAGTCTGTTAATCTCCTGACTACGGTAAAACAAATTGGGACACCAGTAGTTAAACTTAAGGAATCACAAATATTACATGCATTCCTTTTGTCACCTTTTGGACCCTGATGAAGACTACGTTGAAAGTTTTTTTTTTAACAAATCAAAGGACGAAGCATGAGTTCTCTTTTTGTCTACTGGCATATACGCATGTCCAGTGGCTGTCACCTTGACTGATAAACTACAGAAGTTTTTCAGAAATTCTAACTCAAAAGCTCACATTCATGTTTCTTTGTCTCCAACAGAAGAGGAGACAGACCTAGGACACCTTGGGACTGTTTGTAAAATTGACTGACTGGACTGACACTATTGATGATGTGTTTATTTGTCTCCATCGACAGGAGACTATAGAAAACCTATACAACAGCGTATGCCTTGTATTCACAAGCATTCACATATTCAGTGAACGTGTGACTACAAACAGATGCATATTCTCACGGTAAAAACGACATTTTATCTACTGATGTTTCACCACTTTTTGTCTCAGGTACAGCGTTATCTCTGGGCAAAACACACAAATGTGACGTGGATTGATAGACAAATGGTCAACCTGTAGTCATCAAGCTGCGTTCGGACTACAGGCCCCAGAATACATCAGTACACGCTAAAACAGGAAGTAATCGACAGAAATCCGACCGTGTTTTTAACTCTTTATTGACGGATGGGGGTTATAGTTCCATGTTTAGATTCTCTAGCACGTGCACTTATTTTCTCAAGTAACATAAATAAGAGGAATGATTATTATTATGAATGTTAAAGTTTTGTTTCATTCAGGACCTTCGAGCAGTAAATGCAGAGGGTCTATGCTCGAGCACCTAGTGTCTCCCACAGCTAAACATAACAGTCTGCAGGGAATGTTGAAGGTTTTCATTCTCTGTTGTTTCGTCTAACGTTTTTCTTTCCTCAGTGTTCCGGTAGAAAAGACAGTAAATATGGTTTTATAGTTCTGGGTGATGGTAAGATGTACACCTTGACACACTTTTATGAGGAATACATTGAGTTGTTAATTAATGATGCCATAAATTACAAAAAGAATAACAGTGTGTTTATATGTACCCTGGAGAAATCCTTCTTTCTTTGAGAGAGGACAGCCAGAGGAGGAGACACACACACACACACCACACAGAGATAAGACACAAGCTAAAACCAAACACGAGTAGTACAAGTGAAATTTTGGTTTAAAGAAATGATTTTGATATACATTTTTGTTGAATGTTATATGATATGATGCTTCCCATAACAGGTAACGATTTGGATAAATAGAAGGCTAAAAACTTTAAGTTGTAATGATTCTTGGAACTAGCAGATGGTAATTAGTGTTACTTTGGTTTGTAAACTGGAGATAAAAAATGACATAAACAATGTATTTTGGGTAATTCGTCTTAGTTTAATGGTGATATTGAATAAATGAAGGTTTAAAATTAGATTTAATCCTTAAAGCGTAACGGGTTCATATCATACTCTAATGAGTTTTGAGTTGCTATGTCACCAATTGTCTAAACTACATTAGTTGATGTTGACGTTGAAACACTTTACTGAGGTGAAAAATTCCCCTAAAGAAATTATTCATTGAACTTTGGTTACTGATAAACAGGATTTGCTGTAAAACCTAGAACAATGTTAAGGATTAGTATATTAAACAGATTATTTATATTGCTTTTGAGTCATGAGCTTTGTCATGTCTCAAATAGGAGGGATATAGTAGCAATGATAAATAAGGGGTTTAATAAAGAGATAAGTGGTTTAATAAAGTAGCAAGGGAAATAAATAGTGTTAAATAATTTTTCTAAAGACGTTTGAAACATTTGTTGTGACATCACTGTAGCTCCAGTTTAAAAGACCTTGGATAACCAAAGTGCTAGAATAGTTAACAATTGTACATTGAGAAAATCTGCTTAGCTGAGAACAAAATTGACAAAATTGATAGTTCAACAAAAGGATCATCTACCCCCTGATTGACACAGTAGTGTAAGGGGATGCAATGGTAATTGTTTTAGTTTTGTGGATTCTGATTTGCTCTAAAGAATTTTGCTCTAAAGATTTTTTTGACATAGGTAGGGCGCCCATAATACAAAAACACACTACCTATCACACGAGGCAGTATAAGGGAAATGATAGGTTAGGTTATTGCGTGAGAATTTTCTTCTGCTCTTTTGGCCATAAGAATCCAGGTGTCAAGCCTGGGGATTCTGTGGTGATAACAACTTCCGGAGGAAGGATTGGCAAATAGACGGTGACCATCGAGATCCTTCCAGAGACACAGGGCAGTGAAAGGTTCAGAGGAGAGTCACCTGGATACATGCACACTACAACAGGTTCCAGATGTGGAGAGGAGGACAGGTTTTTTCTACAACCGGCAACAAGTGACGAGCAGATCCTCTGCTGAGTCACCTCACGTGCCATTTCTGAAGCGACAGGAAAACTGGAGTTTTTCTCACTGTTTGCAACACATTGAGGGAGGAGAAAAACGGAAGTTTTTTCCAAGGAGGAAAAACCAGAAGCTACATATTGGTATTGTAGCCCTGCTGTTTAAAATCTTTCAGAAGACAGCAGTAATACTGATCTCTTCTCTGACAAACCACATACATTCTCTGACAGTGACAGCAGAATATACTTCACAATTGTAGAGGACACACCACCTCTTCTCTCTGAACACACACACACTCACTGCACATTCTTTTGAGGAACTGTTGACATTCCTCGGAGATGAACACAAACACTTTCAGAGCAGAGTGCTCTGAACACACCCACAAGGAGCAGACGGACAGAAAGGACTGGAACAGGTACCCTTCAAGAAGAACAGGGGGGGGTTTTTCCACATTTGTAGTGTGATTAATATGATTTTCTATTGCATTTATGGTTTTTGAAAGTATGATAATAATCACGTTAACCATTCCTCCCAACATTTACATACACCAACACATTAGGGTGACTGGAGGAAAAGACGGGGGTGATGTCACTACTTTCCATATCAATGAGAAAATGGTGGTTGGTATACTAATGCTACTAAATTGGGGCTAATTGGGGTTTTGTACTTTTTGCTGGTTCCTCATGACCACACAAACTCAACTGATAGATTGATGAAAGAAAGTAAATTATTCCTAAACAACAATATTGTTAATATTGAACAAAGTTAAGTTATAAAGACCTAGGCCATTTCGTTTGTGCTTTCGAACTCAGGAAAGTTCCTTATGGATCTTTTTATTACATTGAGGTAATTTCACTTTCCACATTGACGACACACAGACACCACATTTGACATTTGAAAGATTATCTAATAGATGCATTTTCTACTAAAGTGTACCTTGGTTTAGTTAAGAAATGTATGTGATGTAGGTTATAATGATTTTTGTTCACTATTTCTCGCTCACAGAAATAAGCTATTTCCAGTGAAACCACACACATAGAATAACTGAATTTTATTTGTGCTCCTGACAGCACTTAATGAGGTGAAGAGACAAGGGGGGTTAGTTTTATTCTGATTCTTCTCAAACTTTCACTCTGTGAGAGCTTTGATAATTGCACTGAGCGTGCGTTCAATTGATTTATATTAAAATAACCAAAGGGAGGGAAGCATTTGATGCTATTGGATAATTTAATTATCAGCTTTATGGAAAATTTGACTTCGGCTGTATGGGTTTTCTGTACTTGGAGTTTAACCATTGGTTGTCCAATGGACATAACGCATGGGTAGATATGAAATTAGTAAATGTTCACACTTCACACCAGGTTATTTTAATGGTTAAATACATAACACATTCTTTACACAAATTATAAGGCAGTAGTCTGATGTGATATTAACCAGTGAAATTAAGGTCCAGGGATTTTAGCAGATTATGTTTGGTTTTAGGATTTGTTGTTTTGTTTGGCTATGTCGTTACCTTAATCAAGGAAAAGAGTTCCTTCATTCTTTAATAGTAAAGATTGAGCCTTCTGACGTATTCCGTCTTTCTGAATATGATAATAATGTTTGGACACCGTCTCTGATACTGTGTGAGATTGATTCTTGCTACTATTTAAAAGAGGTTGTTTTTTGTACCTTTCCATTTAACAGGTAAGAAATAGACATGAACATCCATAGGGTTGAATCTTTAAAAAGTAAAATTTATTTTTGTGATTATTTTGTAATCAAAAGGTGAACTGTGGTGGCTAAATTTTTATTTTAACCATTTGTTTAATGATATTAACCATTGGTTTGATTCTTTTATAACGCACAAGATTTAGCTTCTTCATGTGTAGATTCAAAAGGCTCCAAGTGAAATAGTTGGCAACGTGAACTATAGCCCAGTAGAGTTATTTAGTTCTACTAGCTGAACGTTCTCACATTGTTGTCTTTGCTTAGATAGAAGTGGAGAAGGCCGATGACTGTTTACAACAGTGAGAACTACTGAGGATTCTGTCTCCTGAGATAAACTGATGTTTAGGCTGATGTTAGAACCAGAGAGCAGAGAGCAAGGTGAGACAATGGTTTGACTTTTCATGATGTCCTCTTTCAACTATGGCCATACTAAAAGATACATTTAGAGGGGTGGCTTAACAGAGTTTCTTCACTATATGATGTTTGGATGTTTAGACTTCGGGTTAGAAAGACATTTTCAGTTGTGCTATGCGTATCTTTGAAACTGTGTTTTCTCCATTTGCAAATGTAAATAAATACTCAAAGACCAAACTTTGGTTTAATTCTCAAACAGTCGTTGTTCGTTTTGATTTTATCATGAATATCACTAACTCTGCTGCTTCAAGGAAAACTTCCACCACACTAGCTTCATCACTGCTTACACAGCTTGTTTTGTACAAGATTACCAATGATCCAATGTCTTTTAACTCATTCACACAAAACTAAAAGGAAAAAAGCAGCAGAGGCAACAAAAGAGCTGAGCTAATTCAGCTTGCATTTTTGTATTCGAAATTGTTTAATATACTACCCCGGCGAATTGTACTGCCCCTCGAAATTGTTTATTCTGCCTTTAATTTCGAGAGGGGCTGTATAAAACCAGTAACGTTATGCTTCGTAATCAATTAGGTTGATTAGGCCTAAAAACTATCATTAGCTAAAGTTAGCTAAAACACTCAACATTAGCTGAGTTCAAAAAGCATTTTTTCAAATTCCCCAGTGTCTTAGCTCCACAATACTTTGATATTAATGATGGTTTAATACAAGAATTTTACATAATTTTACATAATAGAGAGACAGGTATGTTACTCACCGGTGTTGAAGCGCTGCTGCTGCTACTGAGGACTGCTGCTACTCTACTCTGCTGCAGTCGGCTGATCCGTGAAATTCAAAATAAAAGCTGCTGTGTGACCGTTACAGTATGTTGCAATACGCAATGTGTAGCAACTTAAACTCTTAATTTTGAAAAGCCTGGCCAGCGTTTGCGCCTTTGTCAAAACAATGTTTCTGCTCATAAAGTATGGAGCAATGAGTATGCCAGCACATGTCAATAACTAACAACAAGATTAATAATTTACAAAAAATGACAGGGGCTGAACTTGGATCTTCTGAAATGTTTTTAAGAAACATAGTAAAATTTTAAAGCAAAACCCTTGTGCCCTGAAAAATAATAACTCATTTTATTTAAAATTAAACTTTATTAATATTATTTGTTTCCATGTAATTTATATATATATATATGGTTTTAGAACACCCAATTTTTCCAGGTTTTTATTGAAATTCATGCAGTTCAATATATTATTGTACTATGAAATGAAAAGAATAGAACAAATGAACAATGTAAGTTAAAAAGAAATCATGGAATCAATTTAGTAAACCAAAATGTATTCTAAATTTTTGACTCATCAAAGTAGCCCCCTTGTAGATATAACAGCTGAACACACTGGTGGCATTCTTTTTCTACAATGGAAATCAAATATTCTTCAGAGAGTTATTCCCAACTCTGTTGCAGAAGTTCACATAAATGTGTAGCACTTGGCAGGTTTGCTTTGCTTTCACTTTTCTGTCCAGTTCATCCCAAACCACAGCTCAGTAGGGCTGTGTGGCCTCCATGTTTTAAACACCATCTTGTTCTTTTTGCTAAAGTGGTAGTAAAACAAAAATGGGGTGTTCTAAACTTTTTGACCAGCTAGTATATATATATATATATATATATATATATATATATATATATATATATATATATATATATATACCTAGTATTCTTATTTAATTTTTTTATTTTGTTTTATTCTTTAGTAAGTGTAATACAAATTATAACTGTGAAAATCTATAGGCTATCCAATTGGCTTAAGGATATGTTATTTGTAGACATTGGCGGTTACAACCTGCCTAGCCATTCCATTCAGCTTCTGCCCACGGGGCGCAAGCTGCTTACTTGTGTTGTGTGTTTTTTTTCCCACATAATGTGTGATAACTTAATGGACTGCAGAAGACATAAAATAGTAAATAGTCTGTGACACCTAAGCAAGGTTCTTATTGACTATTAAAGCGATTTTTGTCTGCAGGGCTGTCCCAAGGTTTTCTGAAGGTTGCTGAAGAAATAACCACCAGCTTTGTGGTGACGATCACATTGAAAAATAAAAGCTTCTGTCATCATGGGTAACGAACCATGAAGCCTTTGAAGCATCTGGACCCATTGTGGGTGGGATGTGTCAAATATGGACGGATTGTTTGAGATGTCTGTTATATTGGTCAAAAAGCTTTGGCTTTCCATGAAATGGATCTAAGTCTGAAGTAAAGCTAGGATGTTAAAACACGCTTTAGAGAGGGAAGAGGAAAGCAAGGAAAAAAAAACAATTAAAAACAGAGGATTTTTAGAACAAATTGGGGATAATAAGGCATGTTTTAATGTGTGGATGAAAAGAAGCTGATAACAGAGAGAAAACAATTGCAGAAACAGGCGACACTTATTAAACATGGTGAGAATACTAACAAAGCGAGGAGAAAAGAAAAGACATGAACACTGTCACTTTGACACGATTTCTCCCACTCTCTATCCGAGTTTGAAAGGCGTGGATCCAGACCGATACGTTCCACTGCCATACCCAAACCCCTGCCAGCAAGGAAAAGGCCGACGGGCGGACGGAAACAAGCGAGACGCGAAGAGCCTCCGCAATTCACCGCCACCTAGTGCATCCGTGGGCGCTGAATTATCAGCATTCAAGCCCACAGAAGGAACAACAGAGAGGGATGCAGACGAGATGAAGCTGATGCATTCCCAATGATTCCAGGTTGCTACACGGGGGAGGAGTGGGTGTGCTGTATAGACCCTGGACTGAAACGAGACATTAGAAGAGCCACAAGCCATCTCCCCGAGTAAAGACTCTGGTGCGCCAATTTTCCAAGTCCCTCAAGCATTCATTGAGACTTTTCTGCCCACTGTTCAAAATACGCCGCATTCTGATGCAAAATCTTGGGCCTATGGGTATGCAAAGATCAGAAACTCCAGTCATTAGGTCATCCAACTCTTAATAATAGAGCAAATGATGACTACAACGACAGCTGGAGGAACTCTTCACCGGGATAGAGACCACTTTTCCGGTCAGGATTGATATGTCACGTGTGGCAAACACCAAGCAGTTGAAAGACGAGGCGTTGGAGGATTTCCAGCACCCGACTGGCTGAGACTTTTGACCGACACAAGCGGCATTACCGCACAACCGCCGGGCGGTGGTTGAACTTTGAAGCCCATTTCAAAACTTATTTTTGGGTGGGCTGCTCCCTGACATTCGAGCTCACGTGGAGAAGACATGCATTGGATTGCAAGATTCAGCTCGTGAGGAGATGGGTTAGACATGCCAGACATGCTGAGAAAATCATGGCTAACAGGAAAGAAAAGGCAGAAAGGAAAAGACAACAGAACAATGACAATGCACAGCTGACTCTCATGAAAAACGGTAGCTTCGTACAAGTGCGCAAGAGAGGAGAGGGTGCTGGCAGAGGAGCTTTCAGAGGCACAAATAGAGGGTCTTCAGGGGCAGAGGAGGCAAAGGCAATGGCAAGGATAGGGCAGTGATTAGAGACACATGCTTCAACTGTGGCAAGAGAGGACATTGGTCCTATGACTGTTCCTCCCCCAGGAGGGATTCATCCGAAGAACAGCACAAATGACCCTCGGCAGTATGCAGTTTGACAGAAGGTGGGGGATGGAGTTGGTGGTGGGACTAAGAGACTGGAGTACGTTTGCATCTTTTCAGGAGGGTAACATTAACACTACGTACATATACATGCTTGCAATGAAGACATGCTTTTGCACGCTGCAACACTCCCTACGATAGACAGATCAAATTAGACAAAAATACTGCACATTGAATAGAAACAACTTTTGGAAAATAGCTCAATTTATTCAATGTATTTATGTGATGAGTATACAAATTGCCTACCATGGTTGTTAATTATACAAGGGAAGAAAAATTGGATTTTTTAGTTGATTCGGAGCAACAATTTGGGTTTTAGTGAAGATCTTTGTTCTTCAATCAGAAGCTCTCTGGTAAACTAGTTTTCCTTAGAGAAGTGATTAGTAGAATGGTGATCCCAGAAAAGTTCACCATTCTTATGATATGTGTGTATTCAGATCCTTAGGATCCTGAACTAGATAATAAAGGAAAATGTTCATTGTTTCTTTCTCCCTTTCATCTGAGTGTCCTGAAAATTTGTTATGCAGATTGCATTTGAAAATGTCTGTTTGAAATTGAAGACATTCTTTCACCCACGGGTCTTAGGAATGTTTATTCTTTTGCCCACTGGCTTTAAAGTTGTGGGTTTGATAAAAATCACTCTTTGGCTGACATATTTTTGTTGCAGCCTAAAAGTACGCATTTGTTTACAAATTATAATGGAACACGTACCACGTCAGTCTGTTAATCTCCTGACTACGGTAAAACAAATTGGGACACCAGTAGTTAAACTTAAGGAATCACAAATATTACATGCATTCCTTTTGTCACCTTTTGACCCTGATGAAGACTACGTTGAAAGTTTTTTTTTTTTAACAAATCAAAGGACGAGCATGAGTTCTCTTTTGTCTACTGGCATATACGCATGTCCAGTGGCTGTCACCTTGACTGATAAACTACAGAAGTTTTTCAGAAATTCTAACTCAAAAGCTCACATTCATGTTTCTTTGTCTCCAACAGAAGAGGAGACAGACCTAGGACACCTTGGGACTGTTTGTAAAATTGACTGACTGGACTGACACTATTGATGATGTGTTTATTTGTCTCCATCGACAGGAGACTATAGAAAACCTATACAACAGCGTATGCCTTGTATTCACAAGCATTCACATATTCAGTGAACGTGTGACTACAAACAGATGCATATTCTCACGGTAAAAACGACATTTTATCTACTGATGTTTCACCACTTTTTGTCTCAGGTACAGCGTTATCTCTGGGCAAAACACACAAATGTGACGTGGATTGATAGACAAATGGTCAACCTGTAGTCATCAAGCTGCGTTCGGACTACAGGCCCCAGAATACATCAGTAAACACAAAACAGGAAGTAATCGACAGAAATCCGACCGTGTTTTTTAACTCTTTATTGACGGATGGGGGTTATAGTTCCATGTTTAGATTCTCTGCTACGTGCACTTATTTTCTCAAGTAACATAAATAAGAGGAATGATTATTATTATGAATGTTAAAGTTTTGTTTCATTCAGGACCTTCGAGCAGTAAATGCAGAGGGTCTATGCCCGAGCACCTAGTGTCTCCCACAGCTAAACATAACAGTCTGCAGGGAATGTTGAAGGTTTTCATTCTCTGTTGTTTTAGTCTAACGTTTTTCTTTCCTCAGTGTTCGGTAGAAAAGACAGTAAATATGGTTTTATAGTTCTGGGTGATGGTAAGATGTACACCTTGCACACTTTTATGAGGAATACATTGAGTTGTTAATTAATGATGCCATAAATTACAAAAGAATAACAGTGTGTTTATATGTACCCTGGAGAAATCCTTCTTTCTTTGAGAGGACAGCCAGAGGAGGAGACACACACACACACCACACAGAGATAAGACACAAGCTAAAACCAAACACGAGTAGTACAAGTGAAATTTTGGTTTAAAGAAATGATTTTGATATACATTTTTGTTGAATGTTATATGATATGATGCTTCCCATAACAGGTAACGATTTGGATAAATAGAAGGCTAAAAACTTTAAGTTGTAATGATTCTTGGAACTAGCAGATGGTAATTAGTGTTACTTTGGTTTGTAAACTGGAGATAAAAAATGACATAAACAATGTATTTTGGGTAATTCGTCTTAGTTTAATGGTGATATTGAATAAATGAAGGTTTAAATTAGATTTAATCCTAAAAGCAGTACGGTTCATATCATACTCTAATGAGTTTTTGAGTTGCTATGTCACCAATTGTCTAAACTACATTAGTTGATGTTGACGTTGAAACACTTTACTGAGGTGAAAATTCCCCTAAAGAAATTATTCATTGAACTTTGGTTACTGATAAACAGGATTTGCTGTAAAACCTAGAACAATGTTAAGGATTAGTATATTAAACAGATTATTTATATTGCTTTTGAGTCATGAGCTTTGTCATGTCTCAAATAGGAGGGATATAGTAGCAATGATAAATAAGGGGTTTAATAAAGAGATAAGTGGTTTAATAAAGTAGCAAGGGAAATAAATAGTGTTAAATAATTTTTTCTAAAGGACGTTTGAAACATTTGTTGTGACATCACTGTAGCTCCAGTTTAAAAGACCTTGGATAACCAAAGTGCTAGAATAGTTAACAATTGTACATTGAGAAAATCTGCTTAGCTGAGAACAAAATTGACAAAATTGATAGTTCAACTATAAACAAAAAGGATCATCTACCCCTGATTGACACAGTAGTGGTAGGGGATGCAATGGTAATTGTTTTAGTTTTGTGGATTCTGATTTGCTCTAAAGAATTTTGCTCTAAAGATTTTTTTTGACATAGGTAGGGAGAGGCCCATAATAAAAAACACCTATTTCTTCCACGGCGCGTATAAGGGAAATGATAGGTTAGGTTATAGCGTGAGAATTTTCTTCTGCTCTTTTGGCCATAAGAATCCAGGTGTCAAGCCTGGGGATTCTGTGGTGATAACAACTTCAGGAGGAAGGATTGGCAAATGAGCGGTGACCATCGAGATCCTTCCAGAGACACAGGGCAGTGAAAGGTTCCAGGGAGAGTCACCTGGATACACGCATCACTACAACAGGTTCCAGAATGGGAGAGGAGGACAGGTTTTTTTAAAACCCACAAAAAACGAGCAGATCCTCTGCTGAGTCACCTACGTGCCATTTCGAAGCGACAGGGAAAACTGGAGTTTTTCTCACTGTTTGCAACACATTGAGAGAAGGAAAAAACGAGAAGTTTTTCCAAGGAGGGAAAACCAGAAGCTACATATTGGTATTGTAGCCTGCTGTTTAAAATCTTTTCAGAAGACAGCAGTGATACTGATCTCTTCTCTGACAACCACACATACATTCTCCTGACAGTGACAGCAGAATATACTTCACAATTGTAGAGGACACACCACCTCTCTCTCTCTGAACACACACACACTCACTGCACATTCTTTTGAGGAACTGTTGACATTCCCCGGAGATGTACACACACACTTTCAGAGCAGAGTGCTCTGAACACACACACAAGGAGCAGACGGACAGAAAGGACTGGAACAGGTACCCTTCAAGAAGAACATGGGGGTTTTTCCACATTTGTAGTGTGATTAATATGATTTTCTATTGCATTTATGGTTTTTGAAAAGTATGATAAATCACGTGTAACCATTCCTCCCAACATTTACATACACCAACACATTAGGGTGACTGGAGGAAAAAACGGGTGATGCGTTCACTACTTTCCATATCAATGAGAAAATGGTGGTTGGTATACGAATGCTACTAAATTGGGGCTAATTGGGGTTTTGTACCTTATGTGGTTCCTCATGCCACACAAACTCAACTGATAGATTGATGAAAGAAAGTAAATTATTCCTAAACAGCAATATTGTTAATATTGAACAAAGTTAAGTATAAAGACCTAGGCCATTTCGTTGTGTGCTTTAGAACTCAGGAAAAGTTCCTTGTGGATCTTTTATTACATTGAGGTAATTTCACTTTCCACATTGGGACACACACAGACACCACATTTGACATTTGAAAGATTATCTAATAGATGCATTTTCTACTAAAGTATGACTTGGTTTAGTTAAGAAATGTATGCGTGATGTAGGTTATAATGATTTTTGTTCACTATTTCTTCGCTCACAGAAATAAGCTATTTCCAGTGAAACCACACACATAGAATAACTGAATTTTATTTGTGCTCTGACAGCACTTAATGAGGTTAGAGACAAGGAGGGGTTAGTTTTATTCTGATTCTTCTCAAACTTTCACTCTGTGAGAGCTTTGATAATTGCACTGAGCGTGCTTCAATTGATTTATATTAAAATAACCAAAGGAGGGAAGCATTTGATGCTATTGGATAATTTAATTATCAGCTTTATGGAAAATTTGACTTCGCTGTATGGGTTTTCTGTACTTGGAGTTTAACCATGGGTTGTCAATGGACATACGCATGGGTAGATATGAAATTAGTAAATGTTCACACTTCACACCAGGTTATTTTAATGGTTAAATACATAACACATTCTTTACACAAATTATAAGGCAGTAGTCTGATGTGATATTAACCAGTGAAATTAAGGTCCAGGGATTTTAGCAGATTATGTTTGGTTTTAGGATTTGTTGTTTTGTTTGCTATGTCGTTACCTTAATCAAGAAAAAGAGTTCACTTCATTCTTATGGTAAATATGATTGAGCCTTCTGACGTATTCCGTCTTTCTGAATATGATAATAATGTTTGGACACCGTCTCTGATACTGTGTGAGATTGATTCTTGCTACTATTTAAAAGAGGTTGTTTTTGTACCTTTCCATTTAACAGGTAAGAAATAGACATGAACATCCATAGGGTTGAATCTTTAAAAGTAAAATTTATTTTTGTGATTATTTTGTAATCAAAAGGGTGAACTGTGGTGGCAAATTTTATTTTAACCATTTGTTTAATGATATTAACCATTGGTTTGATTCTTTTATAACGCCACAAGATTTAGCTTCTTCATGTGTAGATTCAAAAGGCTCCAAGTGAAATAGTTGGCAACCGTGAACTATAGCCCAGTAGAGTTATTTAGTTCTACTAGCCTGAACGTTCTCACATTGTTGTCTTTTGCTTAGATAGAAGTGGAGAAGGCCGATGACTGTTTACAACAGTGAGAACTACGTAGGATTCTGTCTCCTGAGATAAACTGATGTTTAGGCTGATGTTAGGAACAGAGAGCAGAGAGCAAGGTGAGACAATGGTTTGACTTTTCATGATGTCCTCTTTTCAACTATGGCCATACTAAAAGATACATTTAGAGGGGTGGCTTAACAGAGTTTCTTCACTATATGATGTTTGGATGTTTAGACTTTCGGTTAGAAAGACATTTTCAGTTGTGCTGCGTGTACCTTTGAAACTGTGTTTTCTCCATTTGCAAATGTAAATAAATACTCAAAGACCAAACTTTGGTTTAATTCTCAAACAGTCGTTGTTCGTTTTGATTTTATCATGAATATCACTAACTCTGCTGCTTCAAGGAAAACTTCCACCACACTAGCTTCATCACTGCTTACACAGCTTGTTTTGTACAAGATTACCAATGATCCAATGTCTTTTAACTCATTCACACAAAACTAAAAAGGAAAAAAGCAGCAGAGGCAACAAAAAGAGCTGAGCTAATTCAGCTTGCATTTTTGTATTCGAAATTGTTTAATATACTACCTCGAAATTGTACTGCCTCGAAATTGTTTATTCTGCCTTTAATTTCGAGAGGGGCTGTATAAAACCAGTAACGTTATGTCGACTAATTAGGTTGATTAGGCCTAAAAAACTATCATTAGCTAAAGTTAGCTAAAACACTCAACATTAGCTGAGTTCAAAAAAGCATTTTTTCAAATTCCCCAGTGTCTTAGCTCACAATACTTTGATATTAATGATGGTTTAATACAAGAATTTTACATAATTTTACATAATAGAGAGACAGGTATGTTACTCACCGGTGTTGAAAGCGCGCTGCTGCTACTGCGGACTGCTGCTGCTCTACTCTGCTGCAGTCGGCGCTGATCCGTAGAAATTCAAAATAAAAGCGCGCAGCGTGACCGTTACAGTATGTTGCAATACGCATGCGTATAAACTAAACTCTTAATTTTGAAAAGCCTGGCCAGCGTCTGCCTTTGTCAAAAACAATGTTTCTGCTCATAAAGTATGGAGCAATGAGTATGCCAGCACATGTCAATAACAACAACAGATTAATAATTTACAAAAAAATGACAGGGGGCTGAACTTGGATCTTCTGAAATGTTTTTAAGAAACATAGTAAAATTTAAAGCAAAACCCTTGTGCCCTGAAAAATAATAACTCATTTTTATTTAAAATTAAACTTTATTAATATTATTTGTTTCCATGTAATTTATATATATATATATGGTTTTAGAACACTCCAATTTTTCCAGGTTTTTATTGAAATTCATGCAGTTCAATATATTATTGTACTATGAAATGAAAGAATAGAACAAATGAACAATGTAAGTTAAAAAAGAAATCATGGAATCAATTTATAAACCAAAATGTATTCTAAATTTTTGACTCATCAAAGTAGCCCCCTTTGGCAGATATAACAGCTGAACACACTCGTGGCATTCTTTCTACAATGGAAATCAAATATTCTTCAGAAAGTTATTCCCAACTCTGTTGCAGAAGTTCACATAAATGTGTGGCACTTGTAGGTTGCTTTGCTTTCACTTTTCTGTCCAGTTCATCCCAAACCAGCTCAATGGGGCTGTGTGGCCACTCCATGTTTTTAAGCTTACCATCTTGTTCTTTTTTGCTAAAGTAGTAGTAAAACAAAAAAAAATGGGGTGTTCTAAAACTTTTGACCGCTAGTATATATATATATATATATATATATATATATATATATATATATATATATATATATATATACTAATTATTCTTATTTAATTTTTTTATTTTGTTTTATTCTTTAGTAAGGTAATACAATTATAACTGTGAAAATCTATAGGCTATCCAGTGGCTTAAGGATATGTTGTTGTAGACATTGGCCGGTTACAACCTGCCTGGCCATTCCATTCCGCTTCTGCCCCACAGAACTGCAGCTGCTTACTTGTGTTGTGTGTTTTTTTCCCCGCAATGTGTGATAGATGTGTCAAAGGTAAGAGAGCACTAAAATTCTCAAACCACAGAGACAGCTCTCCTTACAAGCCTGTTCAACCGCAAGCCGCCTCCCGAACATGCCACAGCATACAAGATATAATGCTGATGACAATGTTGTCATGTTGTTTTGCAAGTTTGACTTTAATATTGACTGTATGACTACAGAGCAATCCAGTCTCAAACCAGGGGCAGTCAGTCCAAAAACGATTGAGGCGCTTTCACCTACCTATACCCTGTTTTATTCTGAACTGAGAATGTTTCACATGTCCATGTATCATCATGTCTGTATTTACGTTAATTATGATTATAAAAGATAGTCCACCAATGTTAAACTGTGATTTTGATGTTTTTAAGATGCAAACAATAAATGCAGAAAAAAAACATCAAAAAACAACACAGCATTAGAAAGCTGTCTTACCTTTGGCCAGTATAGCACTACTTGAACACCATTTGTGCTCTAAAAAAAGTACGTACATGCATCAAATTTGGTTTGCTAAATCCCGGGGCCAAGAGTGTTTACCCAAAATTTGGGGTCCGAACTGCAGCCCTTTAAATTTTTACAAAATTTGTGCAAATTGGGGTGAGCATAACTGTAGAAAATACAAAAAATAAAATTACTAAAGCAACATGGTGCCCCAAATATTATTACCAAGTTCCACCCCATGCCGACTTTGCCCAATTAGGCCCCCTGTGGGGCCCATAGAGTAGGCCCACATGGGCTTCCCATGTTGGGTTACAGAACACATATGGGGCCCACACAACTTGCCTACAACTTGCCTACTTCCAGCCAATGCCCACTTAGCCCACTCTTATCCCTTACAGGGCCCACACAGTCAGCCCACATGGGAAGCCCATGTGGGCTCATGCTGAAGGAACCATCTGGGGCCCAAGAAATGATACTCAGTTCCACCCATGCCCACCCTGCCCACTTATATCCCCTATGGGGCCCCTAGAGTTGGCCCACATGGGCTTACCATGTGGGGCCCATGTTACTGGAACAACATGGGCCCCAAATATTATTACCAAGTTCCACCCCATGCTGACTTTGCCCAATTAGGTCCCTTGTGGGGCCCATAGAGTATGCTCACATGGGCTTCACATGTGGGGCGCATGTTACAGAACCCACATGGGGCCCACACAACTTGCCTACTTCCAGCCAATGCCCACCTAGCCCACTCTTATTCCTTACAGGGCCCACACGGTGGGCTTCCCATGTGGGCCCATGCTGAAGGAACCATATGGGGCCCAAGAAATGATACCCAGATCCACCCCATGCCCACCCTGCCCACTTATATCCCCTATGGGGCCCTCAGAGTTGGCCCACATGGGCTTTCCATGTGGGGCTCATGTTTGGTAACCCATATGGGGCCCACATAACTTGCCTACTTCCATCCCATGCCCACCCTGCCCACCTATATCCCATATGGGGCCCTTAGAGTTGGCCCACATGGGCTTTCCATGTGGGGCTCATGTTAGTTAACCCATATGGGGCCCAAATAACTCACCTACTTCCATCCCAAGCCCATTCTGCCCACTTATATCCCCTATGGGGCCCTTAGAGTTGGCCCACATGGGCTTTACATGTGGGGCTTATGTTAGGTAACACACATGGGGCCCACATAAATCGCCTACTTCCATCCCATGCCCACTCTGCCCACTTATATCCCCTATGGGGCCCAGAAAATTTGCCCAGTTCAAGCCCATGCCCACTTGGTACCCATGCAGCCCCTTTGTAACCCATATGGGGCCCACATGTACATGTTGGCTGGGATAGAGTGGTGGTTTATTTTGTATATAGTGTGGTGTTGTGGTTTGCCTGGCACAGAACTGAAGACTCCTCCCAGCGCACCTGAGGCAGATCTCATGATCAGGAGAGATGCTGGAGGAACCTGGAATGCGCTCGAACACACCAGGAGCGCATTTGGCTAAATGATACGGGGAGAGCAGAAGAAAGGAGCGGCGTGAGAGCGGGAGCAGAGAGGAAAAAGGTTTTTGGAGCAGAGCTGGAGGTCTCTCCAGGAGTGCAGGACGGAGCACAGATAGAGGGGCAGGACAGCGGAGTTGGAGCCGGAGGACAGCTGTGGATGTCTGGCGGATCGGCGCACTGGCGTTGTGTGAGTGCCCAAACGGGAAAAGCAGAGTGGACGCTGCGTGCTGCTGGCCTTCTTCTCTCCTCCCTCAATTAGAAAAGGGTAAAGACTGTAGCCCCTTTCTTTATAGACTGGTTGAAATCGGATTGTCTATTTTCGCCTAATGGAAATGTACATTTGCTGAGTGAAATGAAAAGAAAAATATAAAGATCATTTTTACTAAATTCAACGTCTCTGAGTGTGATTCAAGCCTGGGAATTGCAAAGGACCTTTGTGACACACGCTTGAAGTTTGGCTAGCTGACTGGTTTCGTCTGGTTTGACTGACAGTATAATTGGGTGTCATCCGCATAACAGTGAAAGTTAATTGAGAGTTTCCTAATAATATTACCAAGAGGAAGCATATATAAGCAGAATAGAATTGGTCCAAGCACTGAGCCTTGTGGAACGCCATGGCTAACTTTAGCGTACTTGGAGGATTTATCATTAACATTAACAAATTGAGATCGATCAGAGAAAAAGGACTTAAACCAGTTTAGAGCGATTCCTTTAATCCCAACTAAATGTTCCAATCTCTGTAACATGATTGTATGGTCAATAGTGTCACAATAAATCACTAAAATTAACAATTTTTTAAACAAGTTTTTTTGCGCAGTTAAATTTTTTTTTTTTTTTTTTTTCATACATGATTGATCATATCTAGTAATGAAGTGTTAACCACGGGTAACGCTTCTTTGAGTAGTCGTGTTGGGATGGGGTCTAAGAGACAGGTAGATGGCTTAGCTGAGGATATCTTTAACATTAATTGTTGAAGGTCTATAGGATAAAAGCAGTCTAAGTATATGTTGGGACTAGTCGTTCTTTCTAGCGGTCTTGCGTTTAAAGGTGAACCGTTAGAAGTTGAGGGCAAAAGGTGATAGATTTTATCTCTAATTGTTATAATTTTATCATTAAAGAAGGTCATGAAGTCATCACTACTCAGAGCTAGAGGAATAGATGGCTTAGTAGAGCTGTGACTATCTGTCAGCGTGGCTACAGTGCTGAAAAGAAACCTTGGGTTGTTCTTGTTTTCTTCTATTAGTGAAGAATAATAGTCTGATCTGGCCTTTCTTAGGGCCTTCCTATAGGTTTTGAGACTTTCTTGCCAGTCCAAACGAGATTCTTCCACTTTGGTGCAACGCCATTTACTTTCGAGGTTTCGCGAGATTTGTTTTAATTTGGGAGTTATACCAAGGTGCTAGTTTCCTTTGCTTCATCATCTTCTTTTTGAGGGGAGCAACAGAGTCTAAAGTCGTCCGTAGGCAGGTCGTAGCACCGTCTACCAATGTATCAATTCGAGAGGGACTGAGGTTAACATAAAGGTCCTCTGTTATATTAAGGCATGACACAGAGTCAAATGCTGTTGGAATATCTTCCTTAAATTTAGCTATAGCACTGTCAGATAGTCATCTAGTGTAGAAGCTTTTATCTAATTTAGTATAGTCAGATAGTAAGAATTTGAAAGTAATTAAAGAATGATCTGATAATACCGAATTCTGCGGAAATATTATTAAATTCTCAATTTCAATACCATATGCCAGCACAAGGTTGAGGGTGTGGTTAAAACAGTGCGTCGCCTTGTGCGCACTCTGACTGAAACCGATTGAATCTAATAATGAGTTGAAAGCAGTACTAAGGCTATCATTGTCAACATCCACATGGATATTAAAATCACCTACACAAGTACTTTGTCTGATTTAAGGACTAAACACGATACAAACTCTGAGAATTCAGATAAAGATTCAAAATACGGACCTGGAGCCCTGTAAATAACAACGAATATAATTGGCTGTAATGTCATTGGCCATTTTGGATGTTGAAAATTAAGAACAAGACTCTCAAATGAGTTTAGGTTTAGGATTAATTAACAGGCTTGAATCAAAGATGGCTGCAACTCCCCCTCCTCGGCCTGAGCCTCTAGGAATTTGAGTGTTAATATGACTGGGAGCAGTGGCTTCATTTAGACTAACATATTCTTCATGGCCCAGCCAGGTTTCAATAAGATAAAATAAATCAATTTTATTATCTGATATCAAATCGTTTACCAATACTGCTTTAGAAGACAGAGATCTAATATTTAATAGTCCACATCTAATTTTGCTATTTTAACGCTATGCTTCCCTCGGACAGTCACCCACTCGCCCGGCTACTCGGGGTCTGCCGGGGGACAGCTAGCAGAAGCTACACAAGCTACAGTATGTTGGCCCGCCACACCTACGTGGCCCTGGCTAGCTACGGAAGCATACGATTCTGATTCCATGATGCGGAGCCGTGCCTCAAACTCACTAAGCCTTGCCTCCAGAGCAGCGAATATATTACATTTATTACATGTATCATTATCACTAAAGGAGGCAGAGGAATAGCTAAACATTAGACACACAGAGCAAGAAAGAGCAGGAGAGGGAGAGGAATTAGCCATTGCTAATGGCTAAGCTAAAGTAGCTAACAGCGTTTTAACAACTGTAAGATCAGCGGGGGGTCACGGAAGCGAAGTATAAGTGCTTGAGTAGAACAATTGTAATTCAAATGCAATCCAGGCAAATAGCCGCTAATTTAAACAATAAAGCAGAGTTGAGGACGTTTTTGCTGGAGCAGCAAACTAGCGTTTGGAACACAGGAACACCGGAAGTGACAAAACACTTACCATACACATCACCACGTCAGAGTCACTCTCTCTCTTCAGACAGAATAAGAGATGGAGGAAAGGAAATTATCATACAGAGACACATTTTTATTGACATATGTTATGCCGTCTTTTTATCATCTTTTTTATCGTCTTTTGACCCTATCGCCTGCTAATTTTATTTTGTTTATTGAATTGTATTTTTTTCTGTCCTTTAAAGCTGCCCCATCTTCGGTTTTACTATTACAATGGTCTGCACATAATGTGTGTTGATTTGTATTTGCTTTTGTTTATTCTGTCAAAGCACTTTGTAAATTATTGTTTTTAAAGGTGCTATAGAAATAAAGTTATTATTGTTTAAATAATTGTCAAATATTCTCTGATTTCAGTGAAACCGGTGAAATATTACAGTATGCTGTAAAACAGAACACTATATGCAATGGGCCGAGCTGGGCGCATGCAAAGCCCATATCCCACAATGCAATGTGGGCATTCATATCAGAAAATCGGACAGCGATCAGCAGTCTTTATCGCTTCAATGTAGATATATATAATCGGTGGTTTTGTCACCAACATCATGTTGCTCAGATTTGTTCCAATAAGTTATGCATCGTAATAACCTTTAAAAAAATCTGCGAATACTCCGGAAGTGATGTAGTACGTACCTTTCGTTGGATAGAAAAGATACAAATACATAATATTCGTAATATTGATGTTTTTGTCTAACGCTGTATTTGAGGATTCGAACAATGAAGATAACAATATATATAATAAAATATAGTTTATGTATTTGTCTCATGTACTGTTGTCTTGGCCGGCCGGCGGGCAGCCGCAATCTGAAATGGAATGAAGCCCATTCATGGCAGACAGCAGAAGCACAGGAGTCAAACTAGTTCAGCCGCCCACCCTGGAAGAACTACAAGTGCACTTGCTTTGTAACAGGTTCTGGCGCGCGTCTCTAATGGGACTTGTAGTTTTAAAATATATTGGTATATTTCTCATAAGTAGAAGTTGGCAGTGTAGAGGTTTGGATACACCCTGGTTTTTTTGGAGATGGGGAACACACTGGTGTCATCAGATTTTAAAAATCAAATTGTCAAATATGTGAAAATAGCTCATTACCATATTTGAAAGTGCTTACAGTGGGTAAACTTTGGTGACCATATCTACATGACAGCTGAGGTCCAGAGTTTTCTATAACAGCTGGTCCTATGTGTGTAGTACCTTCTATAACAGCTGGTCCTACGTGTGTAGCACCTTCTATAACAGCTGATCCTATGTGTGAAGTACCTTCTGTTGCTAAGGAGTAATGTATCCTCTTCAGACTGACATATGTTACTCTCCAGATTGAGAAGTTTCCAACGATGTGATGGCTATAGTCCTACGACAAGGTTTTCATTTTGACATATCATGGAGACCACGTTGCAGGATATACTTTACTGTCCCCACATCTAACACTTGACATATTGTTTTATCATAAAGCTGACATTTACATTTACATTTATTTAAAAAACATCATAAACAAAGTGATATGTAGCCAGACTGAAGCACATCACACAGCCACAATCTATTGCTCATCTTTCACAAACAGCAGCAAGAGCAACCTACACACAACCCTATATGCATCATATCATGATGCTATTGCACAACCCCTGCAGCCTCAAGCAACATTATTTAAAGTTTTAATTGAGGTAAGTCCAAATTAGGCCTATAGTTTAGAAATGTTTAGTTCACATTGGGGTACCCTATATCTTCTGCCAGAGAAGAGCTCATTGGCATGGAGAATAAAGATAGATCAGACCATATTCTCTGTGCTTGCCTGGAGAGACAGTCACCTGACAAGCAAGCTTTAAATGAGATGTTTTTAGATATTGCCATGCTTTCTGACATATGCATATGCTCTGTAATGCAGCATTGTATGACATAAACCTTTGAGTGGTCTGTAATGCAGCCTTGTATGACATTCACTGTGAGTATCTGCTCTAAATGATAACACAAACTTTGAACACGGGCCTTCCAGCCAGGTATTGTCCATATGAACACCATGGTGCCTATAGGAGCAGAGCCGATGGATTAGTTCATCATTTATGACCTCTGATACCCTCTGACCCATGGTCACGATCCTTTCCTCAGCTTGTGAAATGGTTGAATGAGATTGTTGGCAGCAGAATATACTAAAGTACTTGTGTCTGTGTGCAGTATAGGCTGAGGTAGAAGTGTCCCAAAAATGCCAAAATACATGTTGTATATGTACACATATACACATGCAAAGCTATACACATCTTACTTTGTGAACAAAATACTCTGCAACAAAATCTGCTTATCCTTTTAATTTCCTGAAAATGCTTCCTAAAACTACTGTAACCACGGTGATTGATATGAGGATCATCTTCTGAATATAATAATTAATATGTTAGGCCTACCATAAAAGTCATTTATTTAAAACAAGTAATAATGCAGTGTGATGTTAAATCAAACTAAGTCCCACACATCAATATGCTCACATTTGTTTTCCCTTTAGTCTTTGCTATTAACATTCATCAACCGCAAAATTAGAAAATTGTGTTTTAAAATAACAATGCATGGAAAATAAAATAAAAAACTGCTTCTCTTTGTAAATTAAAGTTTTTCACAACAGTACAAGTCAAAACAAATGCAAATTAGTCAAACAAGCCATTAAGCTGTATTTCTAAACACTCAATTGTAGCTTATTTATATAGTATGTATAAGGAAAATCAAAGTGCTTAGAATAAAACACAATTTTTTCATTATTGTGGGATATAGGCTTCGAATGCGCACCGCTCAGATCATATCGTAGTGTTCTGTTTTACATCATACTGTAATATTTCACCGGCAATAAGACCGAAATAATAATATTAAAATAAAGAAATGAATACCATGATAACATCTAAATAAATGTTGATAGATGTAGCGTCATAGTTTTAAAAATATATAAATAAACAACAAAGCAATCCAGCTTCCCTGGCCCAAATAGACCGAAATAATAACTTTTAAATAAATACATATAAACCATGATAAGATCTTGTGAATAAATGTTAATAAAACAGCAGTTATTGGGGTAAAAACAGTTAAACTGCCACAGATTTAGAGTTAAGGCGCCGTGTTTTTTCTTTTGTTTATATCCAACAGTGAGGGATTAACATGAATGTCTATCCTCTCGTCGAAAACCAACGCAAAAGGTACACCTCTTTCGTTGGAACTTTAGCCCAGGGGTCCTAGACATTTGACGAGTAGGGTCACTGTGTGGTCTGTTTTAGGTCGTACGAACGTTTCATACATGAGGGCCGTTGTGAATAAGGTCCAAAGGCTATTGTATATGATACACAGATATGGTACACTATATTACATGATATACTACAGTGTGTTAAGTATACAGTACACAGTTATATTGCAGAGCCAATCCCTATTGGAATTTAACCAAGGAACTGTAGGGCTGCTCCCAAAGTTAGTACACAACTCTTTTCAGTTTGCTATCCTCAACTTTGTAGGTCAAGGAAATCAGAGTATGGCTTACAGACGTTTTGAGCGCAGTCACATCAACAGCAGGCCAGATTAAATCATATTAGACTAATCCAACTATTCACGAAAATGCAGCACAGTTTTTACGGTTTCATATTATGAACAAACTTTTTTGTAACACGCCGATGCAAGCATGATCTGTTTGTGATGGTAGGGATGATCGGTTGGGACTGAAAGAAGACCTGTCTTTTTTTAAACAAAATATATGATGAGTGTAAAGGTTCATTATTGACCTTGTATATGAATGCTTTTTTTTTCGTTTTGGTTGCTAATCAAACAATTATAATGGGTTGTTGTTGGTATTTGTGTGATTGTATGTCTGTAAAAGGAATCTGTAGGAATGTAAAATGCCCCAGTCATATTTCTTTTCTAAGAAAAGAAAGACAAAAGGCTTTTTTTTTGGCGTTTTAGTTAACACATGGAGTCAACATTTGATTTGGACGTGTGACAAATGTGTTTGGATATTGCAAAGGACAGCAGACATTTAGCAGCAGACATTTATGATTTTGACTTTGTTCTTGTCCATTTGTAAGCAGCCTCGGATGTTTACAGACTATATATGTGTTCTTTACCACGGCTATTAGCAACAAGTATTAGCGAAATCAGAAAACATTTACACATTTTTGGCTTGATATTTGAGGAGCAACTCAAGATGGCAGAGTAATGACACCTGGTGTTCAGTACTCTAATTACACAATCATATTCTCAGATGCATATCTAAATTTGATCATTTAAAATAAAGCAATTTTTTAGCTGTATTATCAAATTGATACTGCTTCCACTAATCTCTGCCCCCATCTTTTTTAATATCAACAATAAGTTTGGATCAATATAATGCTGTTATGCAATATAAGTCTGAGATAAGAAAACGTGAAATACAAATTGTTTTAGCATCTTTATTCATGTTATCAGAAATTACTAAAACAACACGAAACTCATCAAAAATGGAAGTGTTGCATTCTTGATGCGGTAGTTGCTGTGTTTGAATTGCAGGGGGGATTGTGTAATTACATTTCTAACAGAAAGAAAGAGGAAAGATCTCCTTATTCACCCTCAGAAAAGACATTCACTGGACCAAGGAAGTAAAGAGAAATATTTCTTTTACGTGTTTTTTTGTCTTGCATTTTTTTTCCATTAAGAGTCAGTTTGAAAACAATTAAAATGATTGACGATCAGAATCAAAGCAAACTCTCAAAAAACCCAATTTGAGTATTATTATTAGCCTCACCATTTTCTCATTGTCTAATGTGCTAAACTTTGCATATACTTCTAACATATAATATTTTCATCTGGCTACTTACATCTTTAATAGCCTTTATCTATCCTGTTTTCTCACACTTACTCCTTTATTGCCTTTACAAAAAATATCCCAGACGCGTCATGATGGCTATCCTTCATGTACTCTTGCAATGTGTAAACCTCCAGCCTGATCAGGGTGTAGCCGCTCTCCTTCAAACTAGCACAGACCTGGGCCTCATTCACTGGGACCGTAGGGATCTTTACCTCAGGACTATAGTAACTCATTCCCAGAGTTCCGATGAGCAGGAGGTTGGGAGGCTGGCACTCTCCAAACAGTAGCAGGACATGAGACAGTCGGCCCCTGCTGAAGGAAGGACATCAAAGGCCACAGGCTGAGGGCGGTGCACGTCAATGTGGACAACGTCCATGATGACCTGACGTAGCTTGGCAGCCTTCTCTGTCCATGCTGAGGGGGTTAGAGACAATTAATCACCAAATTAGATAAAAACATCTATTGTAAATAAACACACAAAATTGCGAAGAGAAAGGAAAGCAGGAAAGTCCACATACACTGCTACTCTGTTAGAGACAGAGGAGGAAGAGAGGGCTGTTCTTCTCTTATTGTGACAGACAGAGTAACCATCATCAGAGCAGAACAGACTCCAGGACTGATCATTCCATCCAAAGAAACAGTCATCACTGCGTCCTCTCCTCTTGATTCCTCTGTAACTCACTAATATATCAACCTTTCCTCTCCTCTCGACCTCCCAGTAACAGTGACCAGTCAGACCCTTTCTACACAGAAGCTGAGGACAGAAGTCAAATCTTTCTGGATGATCATGATATGACTGATCTTCCTCCACATATGTCACCTTCCTGTTGTTGTCAGACAGTTTGAGGTATCTGTCTACTGTGGTTGTGTCGACTGTGAGTTCACAGGAATCTGACGGAGAGAACGACACAAAACACAGCTGCAGTTATTAACCTATCAGAATTTGATGATGACATCAGAGGGTTGAATGAGTGATGTCACAGTTTGATGAATGAAATTAAAAACACACTTACACTTCCTCAGACCTGGTGTCAACCATCTGTCTCCAGCAGGCTCCACTCTGAAAGGAGGAGGAGGAGGGGCATTACATCACTCTGACACACACAACTTCGTTCTAATCAAATGTAGGGTTGGAATTTACTCTACTTACTAATTTTATATTCATATTTGGGCTGTCAATCAATTAAAATGTTGTTTTATAGGATGGAGATGTCCGTCTCTAGTTCCTGATAAACTGATCTATAGGCTATATGAACGCTGTGTTATTCAAACAAAGCTGCATGAAATTAAAGCCCTACAGAGGGAAATGGATGAGATATGTTATAGAGTATAAATAACAGTTTGTGCCTATTATGTTTGGAAAATTATGAATTCAAGAATTAGACAACGATTTACAAAGTTTATGATGTCACCCAACATCTTCGGAATCCTGTTCTTGTTTTTAGTACTTTAGTGTTTTTAGTCTACTTGGCACTTTTGTTTAAAAATTGTATAGTACATATTGTGTAAACCATTGTAATGTGTTTGTCTGTCTGTAACTAATGTTGTGTATTATCGTTAAAGGAACACGCCGACCAAGAGGAACTTAGAGAAATAATTGGTCCAGACATCAGTGTACGTCTCTGAGCGATCACATGAGCCATGCAGTACCGGCAAATGGCATTTTAAACCTCTAGCTAACTAGTCTGCCGAAAGAGTAGATTAATGCTTCATCCACACACTCTTGTTACAGCGTAGAAAGCACATTGAGTTATCATTTTAGTTCCGGGAGATGTTATCCTTTAAAACTTCCTACACAAATATCTCCTTTTTGTTTATCAGTGTTTGTACCTGAGAGTCTCCAGTCTCCAGAGAGGATCCTCCAGTCCTGACAGTAGCTTCACTCCCGAGTCTCCTGGATGGTTGTAGCTCAGGTCCAGCTCTCTCAGATGGGAGGGGTTGGAGCTCAGAGCGGAGACCAGAGAAGAACAGCCTTCCTCTGAGATCAGACAGCCTGACAGACTGCAAACACACAGAACAACACACAGGAACTCTCTGTGAACATGTGGAGTCATGTGTTTGTTTTATGTTTGTTTGTTGTCCAAGTACATTTTGGTCCAGATTTAAAATCATCTGTGGTATTTAATTATTTAACAACATAAGTAAGCAATGAAAAATCCTCATCGAAAGCAAGTCTTGAAATTAATAATTATATAATTAATAACTACTGCCGAAGTTTATCGTATCAACAGACAAAATGCTACATGTCTGATTTTTAAATGGTCATCAGTTGAATAGGTTAATGCATCCTGACCTGAGAGTCTCCAGTGTGCAGTGAGGACTCTTCAGTCCAATAGAGATCAGCTTCCCTCCTGAATCCTGTAGGTTATTGTTACTTAGGTCCAGCTCTCTCAGACTAGAGGACTGGGAGCTGAGAACTGAGGACAGAGCTTCACAGCTTCTCTCCAACAGATTACAGCCACTCAGTCTGGAGAGACAACAGGAAACAAGACAGATACCATTTGTGTTTAAATGTTGAGTCTATACTTTTGGTATATTAAGTATATTAAATCCCTTTTCAGTTTAAATCCTTTTTTTTATTCTTAACAAGTTGTAGATAACTAATCAATACTGAATCAGAAATCAAAGTCACATGATATTAAAATATAAAGGATTTCTAGATCACAGCCACAGTTCATATCTCATGCTTTATGACGTGTGATTATAAATAAAAACAAAATACTTTGGAAACATTCAAAGATTTTCCGAAATTGTAAAATTTTAGACCTGACATGAGAAGGGATGTTTAAATTAAATTAAGCTTAAAGTTTATTGAAATGTCTTAAATTAAAGACAAACAGTAACTTGATCTGACAGTCTCCAGAGTGCAGTGTGGACTCTTCAGTCCAACAGAGATCAGCTTCCCTCCTGAATCCTGCAGATTGTTTTTACTCAGGTCCAGCTCTCTGAGACTAGAGGACTGGGAGCTGAGAACTGAGGACAGAGCTTCACAGCTTCTCTCTGACAGATTACAGACACTCAGTCTGGAGAGACAACAGGAAGGAAACAAGGTATTTATATTTAACTCCTGTTGAAATATAGCAGAGTATTTATTGATGAATAAATCACACTTACAGAGCTTTGTTGGAGGGATGGTAATGAAGAAGACAGATAACCCAAGTTTGATATTAGTAATCAGAGGTGCAGTGCAATGCACCCCTCTGTGCTTCCGTTGGAGCAGTCGCCCACTCATAGTCTAATAAGCACGGTGTCTGTCCCCCGGCTCAGATCGGTTAAATCAAAGGTAAACAAAAGATGCGCTATACTTAACAACCTAATTGGAATTAAAACGACTGCAATAGAACAAAATAGGAAAATTAGATGTGGACTATTAAATATTAGATCTCTGTCTTCTAAAGCAGTATTGGTAAACGAGTTGATATCAGATAATAACATTGATTTATTTTGTCTTACTGAAACCTGGCTGGGCCATGAAGACTATGTTAGTCTAAATGAAGCAACTCCTCCCAGCCATATTAATACTCAAATTCCTAGAGGCTCAGGCCGAGGAGGGGGAGTTGCAGCCATCTTTGATGCAAGCCTGTTAATTACTCCTAAACCTAAATTACATTATAACTCATTTGAAAGTCTTGTTCTTAATCTTCAACATCCAAAATGGCCAATGACATTACAGCCAATTATATTCGTTGTTATTTACAGGGCTCCAGGTCCGTATTCTGAATTTTTATCTGAATTCTCAGAGTTTTTATCATGTTTAGTCCTTAAATCAGACCAAGTACTTCTTGTAGGTGATTTTAATATCCATGTGGACGTTGACAATGACAGCCTTAGTACTGCTTTCAACTCATTACTGGATTCAATCGGTTTCAGTCAGAGTGTGCACAAGGCTGACGACTGTTTTAACCACACACCCTCGACCTTGTGCTGGCATATGGTATTGAAATTGAGGATTTAATAATATTTTCGCAGAATTCGGTATTATCAGATCATTCTTTAATCACTTTCGAATTCTTACTACCTGATTATATTAAATTAGATAAAAGCTCCTACACCAGATGCTTATCTGACAGTGCTATAGCTAAATTTAAAGAAGATATTCCAACAGCATTCGACTCTATGTCATGCCTTAACATAACAGAGGACCTGTATGTTAACCTCAGTCCCTCTCAAATTTATGCATTTGTAGACGGTGTTACGACATGCCTACGGACGACCTTAGACTCCGTCGCTCCCCTGAAAAAGAAGATGATGAAGCAAAGGAAATTAGCACCTTGGTATAACTCCCAAACTTGCAAATTAAAACAAATCTCGCGAAACCTCGAATGTGAGTGGCGTTCCACCAAGGTGGAAGAATCTCGTTTGGATTGGCAAGAAAGTCTCAAAACCTATAGGAATGCCCTAAGAAAGGCCAGATCAGACTATTACTCATCACTAATAGAAGAAAACAAGAACAACCCAAGGTTTCTTTTCAGCACTGTCGCCAGGCTGACAGATAGCCACAGCTCTACTGAGGCATCTATTCCTCTAGCTCTGAGTAGTGATGAATTCATGAGCTTCTTCAATGATAAAATTACAACAATTAGAGATAAAATTCATCACCTTTTACACTCAACTTCTAACGGTTCACCTTTAAACGCAGAGTCGTTAGAAATAAAGACTAGTCTCGACATATACTTAGACTGCTTTTATCCTATAGACCTTCAACAATTAATATTAAAGATATCCTCATCTAAGCCATCTACCTGTCTCTTGGACCCCATCCCAACGAGACTACTCAAAGAAGCATTACCTGTGTTTAACACCTCATTACTAGATATGATCAATATGTCTCTATTAACAGGTTATGTACCACAGTCATTTAAAGTAGCTGTGATAAAACCTCTACTGAAAAAACCCACCCTGGATCCTGAGGTCTTAGCAAACTATAGACCTATATCTAACCTTCCCTTTCTATCCAAGATCCTTGAGAAGGTGGCTGCTAATCAGTTATGTGATTTTCTACATAGCAATAGTTTATTTGATGACTTTCAATCAGGATTTAGAAAGAATCATAGCACAGAGACGGCACTGGTGAAAATTACTAACGACCTTTTAACTGCTGCAGACAAAGGTCTTGTCTCCATTCTTGTTTTACTAGATCTTAGTGCTGCATTTGACACTATTGACCATTCAATCCTGTTACAGAGATTGGAACACTTGGTTGGCATTAAAGGAATTGCTCTGAGTTGGTTTAGGTCCTATTTCTCTGATCGATCTCAATTTGTGAATGTTAATGATAAATCCTCCAAGTACGCTAAAGTTAGCCATGGGGTTCCTCAAGGCTCAGTGCTTGGACCAATTCTATTCTCCTTATATATGCTTCCTCTTGGCAATATTTTTAGAAAACACTCAATTAACTTTCACTGTTGCTCCGGATGACACCCAATTATACTTGTCAATCAAACCAGACGAAACCAGTCAGCTAGCTAAATTTCAAGCGTGCATTAAGGATATAAAATCCTGGATGACCTATAATTTTCTGATGTTAAACCCTAACAAAACTGAAGTTATTGTGCTGGGCCCTAAACACCTCCGAACTTCATTATCTAAAGATATAGCTACTCTGGATGGTGTTGCCCTGGCCTCCAGCACCACTGTTAGAAATTTAGGAGTTATCTTTGATCAAGATATATCCTTTAATGCCAATCTAAAACAAACCTCAAGAACAGCCTTTTTCATCTTGCTAACATTGCCAAAATTAGGAATATCCTGTCTCAAAACGCGCTGAAAAAACTAGTCCATGCTTGTTAGCTTCCAGGCTGGACTATTGTAATTCCCTACTGTCAGGTTGCTCAAATAAGTCTCTTAAGACTCTCCAGCTGATCCAGAATGCTGCAGCGCGTGTTCTCACAAGAACTAAGAAAAGAGATCATATTTCTCCTGTATTAGCTTATCTGCATTGGCTTCCTGTTGAATCCAGGATTGAGTTTAAAGTCCCTCTCTTGACCTACAAAGCTCTAAATGGTCTAGCACCATCATATCTAGAAGAGCTCCTAATACCCTATTGTCCCACTAGAGCACTGCGCTCCCAGAATGCAGAGTTACTGGTGGTACCTAGAGTCTCTAAAAGTAGAATGGGAGCTAGAGCCTTCAGTTATCAGGCTCCTCTCCTATGGAACCAGCTCCCGATCTGGGTTCGGGGGGCAGAAACTGTCACCTCATTCAAGAATGAACTTAAAGCTCTCCTATTTGATAAAGCTTATAGTTAGGGAGTGAGGAGTTGCAGTGTTCACCTAACTGGCCCAACTGCTTCTCTTCATAATTGTTAGATTAATAATACATAACAGAGTAGAGGGAGGCAGGCCAGCCAAGCCAGATCCGGCAGGGGGAGAGTTCTAAGCCCGAAAAAGCTACCTCTCCTTATGACCTGTCTCTCTTAGTTACCTGTTATAGTTACGCTGTTATAGTTCTAGACTGCCGGGGGACTTCCTTCCTTTGACACACTGAGCTGCTCTCTCCTCTCCCTATTACTGTTACTATTACTATTACTATTACTATTTGTGTGCAGCCCGTCCCAGAAATTCTTGTTACTAATCCTAGCTTCTGGGGAGTTTACTCCCCGGAGTCCTTATGCTTTTTTCCCCCAGCGTATTTCCTTGGAGAACGTTGGCACCAAGATCCTGGTTGCAGCTGTCGCCGTGGTCCTGCTGCACTCCCTGCTGAGCTCAGCGATGCCCTGCAATGTCATCCTGCGTCCTGCTGAACCCTGCAGCTTCCCGCTACATCCAGTCACTGTTCCATTATTAATGTGACTACTATCGCCACTGTTCATCACACCCCCAACCGGCTCGTCAGACACCGCCTACCAAGAGCCTGGGTCTGTCCGAGGTTTCTTCCCAAGAGGGAGTTTTTCCTCGCCACTGTCGCACTGCTTGCTCTTGAGGGAATTACTGGAATTGTTGGAATTGTTGGGGCTTTGTAAATTATAGAGTGTGGTCTAGACCTACTCTATCTGTAAAGTGTCTCGAGATAACTTATGTTATGATTTGATACTATAAATAAAATTGAATTGAATTGAAATTGAATAGATAACGTTTGTGTTTAAATGTTAAGTCTGGACTTTTGGTGATAGAGAATATAAAATCCCTTTTCTAAACATGAAAACTAATTGTGACTGAATGAGGAGTAAAAAGACATCCAGTATTTAAATTCACATAAATAATAATAAAACAATTCTCAATCTCAGCCATGGTTCATACTTTGTGCTTTACGACATATTATAAATGAGAACAAAATGCTTTGGAAACATTCAAAGATTTTCGAATTGTTAAATTTTAAATCCTGACATGAAAAGGGGGGTTTAAATGTAATAAGGCTTAACGTTTAGAGAAATATTATATAAGAAGACAAATTACGATTGTGTTTATATGTCGAGTCTGGGTGAGTATATGAAATCCCTTCTCGGCATGTTTAAATATCTGCTGCTCTACTCTCAACAAGTTGGAAACTTAATTGTGACTGAATTAAGCAATATTACACAGGAGGTTTGATTTAACGTCATTATTGGCATGGCAGTGATACGGTTAGGACCGAGGCGCTGGCGCCGAGGTTCGTAAGCATGACTGAAGTTATAATATGACATTAAATCAAACCCTCTCATGTAATAAAGTGATTATACAACAACGATTTCCAACTTAATAAAAGTTATAATCAACTGTATTCATATTGTGGGGCAATTCGCTCTCAAAATAAAAAAAGCAACAGAGACAATTTGTAGTCCCTCCCTGTTAAACGTTAGCCAGTCATCTTAAGCTAACGTTAAATTTTTAACGGTAGAGATCGTGGAATTTTCCAAAATGTAATAACTACCGCACATATAAACACCAAACTGCTTGGCTAACTTAATCTGGTTATAACTAAAATATCTACTGAAAGAAATATATTTTCATGGATAGATTTAGCTACAATATGTCCACGAACTTCATTATTGACGTGTCAGTTGCACAGCTGATGTGATCCAAACAGCTGGTGTGATCCAACAGCTGATGTGATCCAAACAACTGATGTGATCCTAACAGCTGATGTGATCCAAACAGCTGATGTGAATTATTCCAGTAACAGTTAAAGGGATACTTCAGCGATTAGCATTAAGCTTTATATCAATAGAAACCCGGTTGTATTTTCGAATGACCGTGCTTCCCTCCCTCATCTCCCCCCTGGTACGAGAGATAGCTATATTGTGTGTCTGGAAAAAAACCTCTGCTGATGCAAAAATTTTCATTTTGCATCATCATTCAAAAACAATACCGGGTTTCTACTTATACAAAGCTTAATGCTAATCGGTGAATGCCCCTTTAACTCCAGAGTGTTGTAAAAATGTTGTTTCATTCAATGATTCATTTCTCTTCCAACCATTCATCAAAACTAAGTCAGCAACAAAACAAAACAATCCATTGTATCAATATTGTTGGCTTACGTTACTATTTTTTTTATTTAGCCCTGGAAGTTACAATGTTGCCATGGAAATGGCGGAGTAATGTTTTATGTGATGCAACAGGTGTGCTCAAATGACTCTGGGATACATTCACATATTTTTTATGTTTACAAAGTATTTTTCAATACTATTTTCAAAGATTATTGTTCGTAATCTGACCTGAGAGTCTCCAGTGTGCAGTGTGGACTCTTCAGTCCAGCCGACAGCTGCTTCACTCCTGAATCCTGGAGGTTGTTGTTGCTCATGTCCAGCTCTCTCAGACTAGAGGACTGGGAGCTGAGAACTGAGGACAGAGCGTCACAGCTTCTATCAGGTTACTCAGTCTGGATAGACAACAGGAAGGAAACAATGTATTTAGTATTAACTCCTGTTGAAAGATAGAGTATTTAATGATGAATAAATACCACTTACAGAGCTTTGTTGGAGGCTTTGACCACTGGCAGCAGCCTCAGAAGAGCCTCCTCTGAAGCAGAGTATTTCTTCAGGTCAAACACATCCAGATCTTTTTCTGATGACAGTAAGATGAAGACCAGAGCTGACCACTGAGCAGTAGACATATTATATGTGGAGAGACTTCCTGAACTCAGGGACTGTTGGATCTGATCCACTAGAGAATGGTCATTCAGTTCATGCAGACAGTGGAACAGATTGATGCTTCTCTCTGCAGACAGATTCTCACTGATCTTCTTCTTGATGTACTCAACTGTTTTCTGATTGGTCTGTGAGCTTCTTCCTGTCTGTGTCAGCAGACCTCGTAGGAGGGCCTGATTGGTCTGCAGTGAAAGACCCAGGAGGAAGCGGAGGAACAAGTCCAGGTGTCCATTTGGACTCTGTAAGGCCTTGTCAACAGCACTCTGGTAGAAACGTGTCGATTTGTCTCTGAACACTTGGTGGTTGTTTGTTCTTCTGCCAGCAGGTTAACTCCAGAGTTGATGAATGTCAGATGGACATGAAGAGCAGCCAGAAACTCCTGAATGCTCAGATGGATGAAGCAGAACACCTTGTCCTGGTACAGTCCTCTCTCCTCTTTAAAGAACTGTGTGAACACTCCTGAGTACACTGAGGCTGCTCTGATTTCGATGCCACACTCTGTCAGGTCAGATCAGGTTGCGTTTCTGCAGCTGCTCAAAAGCCAGCTCAGCTCCTCCATCATACTTGATGTTCTTCACTTTGGACTGAACCACCAGGAAGTGGATGTACATCTCAGTCAGGGTCTTGGGCAGCTCTCCTCCCTCTCTGGTCTTCAACACGTCCTCCAGAACTGTAGCAGTGATCCAGCAGAAGACTGGGATGTGGCACATTATGTGGAGGCTTCGTGATGTCTTGATGTGGGAGATGATTCTGCTGGCCTGCTCCTCATCTCTAAATCTCTTCCTTAAGTACTCCTCCTTCTGTGGGTCAGTGAACCCTCTGACCTCTGTCACCATGTCAACACGATCAGGAGGGATCTGATTGGCTGCTGCAGATCGTGTGGTTATCCAGAGGCGAGCAGAGGGAAGCAGTTTCCCCCTGATGAGGTTTGTCAGCAGCACATCCACTGAGGTGGACTCTGTAACATCAGTCAGGATCTCAGTGTTGTGGAAGTCCAGAGGAAGTCGACACTCATCCAGACCGTCAAAGATGAACACGACCTCTTCAAACCTGCAGATTCCTGCTTCTTTGGTTTCACTAAAGAAACGATCAACAAGTTCCACCAAGCTGTACTTTTCCTCTTTCAGCACATTCAGCTCTCTGAAAGTGAATGGAAATGTGAACTGGATGTCCTGGTTGGCTTTGTCTTCAGCCCAGTCCAGAATGAACTTCTGTGTTAAGACTGTTTTCCCGATGCCAGCCCCACCCCCTTTGTCATCACTGTTCTGATTGGTTCATCTCTTTCAGGTGGCTTTAAGGGTTTAGGTCTTCATCGTGCCGATTATTGTTTCTAGTCTGTCTGGTTTCCTGGATGCTGTTTCAATCTGTCTGACCTCATGTTCATCATTGACCTCTGCAGTCCCTCCCTCTGTGATGTAGATCTCTGTGAACATCTGATTCAGAAGGGTTGGGTTTTCCTGCATCCCCTCAAACACACACTGGAACTTCTTCTGCTGGTTAGATTTGAGTTTACGCTTACCACCTGCAGCAAGACTTCCTGAATGAACACACGAAAAAGAAAATCTATAATTCAAAGAACATATTTCAACATACCATTTGTATATATGAATATGTTTTGGGCCATCTCTTGAGACATTAGTAAATGTCTCATTCATCCAGCATGTTAAATCTGCTCTGCAGACGGTCAGCCAGCTCCTCCTGCTTCATTCTCCTCAGGAAGTGCAATGTGATCTTCAGAAATGCCTCTCTGCTGCTCCTCCTCTGCTCTTCATCCTCACCATCCAACACCTCCTCATCCGCCCTCTGACTCTCTAAGCATTCTGGGTAATCTGGACTCAGAGCCTTTTGGATATTCTTCAGCTCGTTCTTCACAAAAGTGCCGATGTCCTCCTCCAGTAGCTGGAACAGAAGATTATATGAATGACAAATCAAACTGAAATCATGGCAGCAAACATCAGATCCATGTTGGACAGACTGACAATCCACTGGTGCAGCATGGAGAGGATTGTGAACAGAATAGATGTAAAAGTAGTTGTTGTACATGTACAGACCATAAATATGGAGTCCAGGTATGTTTGATGCTGCTGGGCAGACTGACCACTCTTCATGGACACACAGCTGGGTTCAGGTTCTTCCAGATTCCTCCTGAACGAAACACAAGATAAATTCTGCACTGCACCCACAACACACTGAGACAAAACCTGTCAGTGGTTTATTACATCGTCTGTACAGTATATTCGTATCCAGATAGTTCTTGTTAACTTTGTCAAGGAAAGATAATCAGTATTTAATTTAGACATGTTTCAAAGCTGTATTCAGGGCAATGTACAGCACAGGCTTGAATATGATGCTGTGGGGGTGAACATGATGATGGAATAGTAATGCTAATGTCTAATAAGGATAATATATGCAAGGACTTCCAGATGGCAGAACTAGATTGGTAGCCCTCAACAGTGTTGTAGCTACTCAAGTTGTGTTTTGGTCTCGTCTCGGTCTCTCACAAAGGATTTTATTCTACCACCGGTCAAGACTAAATTGCCTAAATATTTTCTGATACATACTTAGGTAATGCCAGCTCTGAAATGTTCCACCAAAAATTTACCATATTAGGGCATACAAATACATACAAATATGTATAAAAAGAGAGTCATAGACATAAAATAGGGCACTTGAGGTAAAATATAATATATATTGTAGAAGACAGGTGTACACCAAAAATAAACAATGTGAATAAACTGTCATTTTACATTTTACTATTTGTTGTAAACTTTGAAAGTGAGACTGGGTTAAAGTGAGCTGACAGGACACATGCCGTCACCGTCCATTAAAATACTTTTTAAAAACATCTAAAACCCGGAGATCTCACAATAAACAAAAACACATCATTTTGTTTTCATCATAAGTTTGAAATCTTCACCTTTGATCAACAGAGTGGCGTCCATCTTTGAAGAATACAGGATTACCCATAGACCGGTCACTCTTCATGGACACACAGCTGGGTCCAGATCCAGGTCCAGGTCTGTGCTGCTTCTCTGGGCTGAAACACAACACACACAGAGCCTTGAGTGTGAATAATGATGGTGGAGTGATCTGATTGATGGACAGTTACAGATTGTCTTCTCACCTCTGAGCTTTGGTCTGGCTGTCATGTTCCCCACACAGAGTGGTTTTAGAGGGAGGGACTCCCTCCTCTCTGTCCTCACACTGACTCATAGCAGAGTCCACACCTTCATCTGGAGAGGAAACACTGAGAGCAGCAGTCCAATCATTCATCAGCACATTATCACTCATTCATCCCTCACATCATTTCTCCTGCAAAAAAGCTAAATATCAGCAGCTGGTCCTCTGATTGGCTGCTTCTGTTTCATATCCGTGTCAGTTGAATCCTTTTGGCTTATTGGACTGTTGCTCAGACTAAAGAAGCAGTTAGAACACATAACTGAACTCTGGAAACTACTTAGGGCCGTTTCTCATCACTTTATCACATTTCATTCACTCAACACGGAGAACTGATCAACACATGGATCAATAGTGGTTTGTTATTGAACAGAAAAGATGCTGCTGGTTCTCATTGGTCAGTGGTGAGGACAAATCAGAGCAGAGGAAGTTGTTGTCAGCTGCTCTACTTCTATCAGTCCACTAGATGGCCTCATGGAGCTGTTTGGAAGATTAAACTGCTTCATGGAAATCAGAGCTGAATGTCACTTTTTGTGGCGAAAGTTAAAAAAAATGACCTCCTATGTCCTTTCCTAACCACTTCTCCTTAACCCCAATGTTAAACATCATGAAGTCAAGGAAAGATGTGAAGGAGAACTCAAAAGGAATTAGGAAAAGACAACCATGGTGCTCAGGGAATCCGACTGCACTGACACGGCTATGTAACTAAATTCTAGTGGGTCTGCTGGTAAAACTACACTGTTCCAAAGATGGACACAGAATCCACACCTGGATACTTCACTCCGTGTGTTCTCACCATGTTGTTTCATGCTGGCTCTATAAACATGGACAACACGGTGGAAATATTACTTCATCTCTGTTTTTATTTTGCATCTTATTCTGCATGAATTATGTCTTTTAATGTGAAACACTCACTGCATGTCATTTAGTTATTATAAAGCATGGAGCTGTAGGCTGTTTCTTGTATGAAAGGTGTTCTGCAAATAGTTTATTATCATGCTCACCCTCCTGTCTGCTCATATTTATCCACATGAATCCTGATTAGTATGATTGTATGAAAACAGACAATTCAAACAGCTCTTATCATGGCTGCCACTTAACTACTTCAGGGTCATTTCACTCTGTTAGGAACCTTCCTAAACAAAAAGGACTATTGGACCGCTGCCCTGGATGATTCAAAAGAAGAAACCAGAGAAGCTGCAGAAATCAGCTGGAGGAAGTGTAGATCACTGTCACCACTGGAGCTCTTCCCTCCAACTATTCTACTCCTTTCTGATCTGCTTTTCCTCCTCTCCTTTTTTTTTTTTTTTTTTTTTTTTCTTTTCTTCTTTCTCCTCATCCCCTCCTCTCTCTGTCTCTTTCTCCTCCCCTTTCATCTTCCCCTCCCTCCTCCACTCCTCCCCCTTCCTCCTCCTCTCCACCCCCCTCATCTTCCCCTCCCTCCCTTCTGTAAACTGGTTGTCTTTTGTTCCACCACTGACTAAAGTCAACTCACCTTTAGACTTTAATTTAGATTTGAGTTGTTTTTCCAGCGAAGAGTCGAAGCACACGAGGAAACAGGTTTTAAAATGTCGTCTCTCCTGCTCAGCTCCTTTTTAACACAGAAAAACCTGAAGAGAAAAGTACAACAGAAAGTGTCTCAGACAGTTGAATTAAGAAAAGCTTGACTAAAACCTGCTGATTAATGTGCACCGTAAAAAGATCATGTTAAAAACAAGTTCCCATTAGATTACAGTAAAATCTAAAACATTCTTCTACAGATAGTGGCTGTGGAGAAATCTACAGACAGACAAAGTGGAATAAAATAAATGATTTCTTTCCAATAGTCTGAAAGAAGACATGTTATGGAAGATAAATAGCACAACATCTATAGATTGAAAAACTGTTTTTGCCTGAAGTGTAAAACCAACTTGACTTTAAAAGACGTCAGAAGAGATGATTTTCCATGCTGATCCTATAAAGTGATCCCTGCTGAGTCATAGTGCTCGCCCACCTGCTACCTGCCCCTCCACATCAATAAGAGTCCTGACAGACCCCAGATCAAATCTTCTCCTTCATTCAAAGCAACACTTCATCTGGACTTCTCTCTGCCTGCTCACTCAGGCAGCCATCTTGTTTCCCAGCTTTAAACAATCACACATTCACCATCAATTCAAACGTTTCTCCAACCACAACAACCAAAGATGTCATCTCAACCAATAAAAGCTCCACTTACTGAACTTTCAGCCATGAACTTCATCAGTGTGCAGCTCTCTTCTGTCCTCAGCAGGTCTGTGTAGAAAAGGAGCTTCAACTTCAACTTCCAACAGACAAAGTGAAATGACACCGTTTCTTATCATTAACCAAAGAGTGTGTGTCCTCACTTCACTATGAAATTATGCATTCTGACTGGTTAGACCACGAGCCAGAAAAAACTAATGTGGGTGTGCATCCGAAAAACTGGGTGTGTCACATTTGATGAGGTTCCAACCCCACATATACCCGTTCTCACTCCGAACTCGTAAAATATGGACGTTTGGACAGTGGCTTTCAGCGTCTGAAGCGACGAAAAAAGTGTTTGTATAATGTACTGGGGAGAGCAGCAGCTACACAGGGGTTTAGTATGGAGTTATATTCCTATCTTTAATCAAGAGCGCATTCTTTCAATTTGAGAGCATTTCTCACTGATATTACGTTCAGATTTTGTAATAATTTCCCTCAAAACCTTGCTCTCACACTCAAATAGTCACTGCTCGCGCTTGGATTTGCTCTGCTTGTGCTCAAAGTTTGTGCTCGCTTGGATTTTCTCTGCTTGTGCTCAAAGTTTGTGCTCGCGCTGGGATTTGCTCTGCTTGCACTCAAACTTTCTGCTTGGACTCAGATATGTTGTTGTTTGGACAGATTTCCTGCTCTCAGCTTTGAACCTTCTCCTCGCACTCAGGCTGATTCTGCTCACTTGCAAAGTTTCTGCTCTCGGATTTCTCCTGCGCCTTGGATTTTTGTGTGTTATAACCCTATCAAAAGTCAACAACCAATAGAATGCCAGCTGTAGTGTTGACCAATGAAATGATCCCAACCCCGTTGAGGGTGCGTTCACTTTACTTTAGAACGTCTGTTGAGGCCGGCTGCACTGTAACCTGACTGTAACCAAGTTTATATATCCCCGCTACCGTATAGCTTTATTATAAGTATATGTCAACAATGTGCACAGAATGGTCGACGCATTTTCACCCTGCACCCGTCAGGAAACGGGAGAAAGCTTTGAAGTGGGACGTATGAAGTTATGTCCACAACTACGAGGGTGAGTAACATAACTTAAGCACCTAGCTAGCTAGCTAGCATATGGCCTAGCTTGATGTCCAGAAACAAATAGAGGTGGTTTAATGTACCTAAACAATGATCAATGATTACCAAATTTCTCTCTCATATTGCTCCTCATAACCACTGAAAACTGTCAAAAAATCTAACCCAAAGTCCAATTATTATGGACGTTATGTGACTGATAACTGATTGATATCTGATTGATCATTGTTTAGGTACATTAAGTTACCACGTTAAGCTTTTTCAGGTTAAGCGTTAGAATGTCCCGGCTGCTGTTGAGGGAAACTGTAGTCTATAACTTCCTGAGCGACTGATCGTCCATTTTGCCCCCTTTACATAATAAATATGGCTATGAAATGGAACATGAAATACATAAATGAGGCAATACATATATTGGCATTAGTCATTATAGTTCAATAGCCTAAATACATATGTTTTACTTATATTTATTTCCGGGGACTTTTATTTATTCCGGCTTATTTATATGCACGTTATATTCAAAGGAAGTTTAGTTATCTCACAGGCTCAGACTAAAAGCAGCAGCAAGCCTGCCTGACATCAGTGCATAGCATATCACTGCAAAGTAAATAAAATATGAATAAATCACGAGCGGGTAGATTCCCAGGTCAGCTAGAGCGGGTAACGCAGCTCTGCAGACGGACCAGAGTCAGTCAGCACTGGGAGCGAACCGCGGGGACCAAGCTCGGACAGGGGGGCTGGTAGCTAGCTGCTAGCTAGCTAGCTGCAGCAGCTAATATTAGAATATTAGACCCAGCACCGGAGGTCTGATCCCTCCCATGATTTAAAACGAAAATCAAATAACCATTTGTTTTTAATACCTGTTTATGAAATGAAAATCAAAAGTACACGGACCCAGTCTGTTAAGTACAATTTCACCACTAATAAAACAGATCTAGAGATGATATACTTTATTTGCAACTTAAATGTAATTTTTTAATTAATACAAAGCAAACTGAGCAGAAAGAACAAGTATTGTGTTGGTTTGTTTCTCTTCTTCCAGGTGTGACTTAAGTACCCGTTGAGCTGCATCACAGCTGCACTATGTGCATGGACCTGTGCCAGTCAGAACATCACTCACCTGTGTGCAGAGGACAGGCAGCAGTAGCACAAACCAAGAAGGTTGGCAAGTCTGATAATAATGCAATTGTAAAAATAATAATAATATAATAGTAAAATCATGTTACATACACTTATGTTTCTTGCTTAAATTCACAGGGTGCACCACCAGGCCTGGGAGAGAAAAATTACTGATGTCCACAAAACCAAATCAGAGAAGGTAAGGTAAGATAGTAATGATGTTAAAGCAAGCTATGTACACCTAATATAATACGTGTTGATGTCTATGAATCTGTCTTTAATAGGAGCATACTATACAAAGACAACAGTGGAGAATTCCTGGATCGGTCTGTCCTCAAAGTGCCAGAGATCTACAAGGACTTCACCCTTTTCTGCACCATCAGCGCTATAATCAAAGTGATAAAAAGAGAGAACAAATTATTGTTTTCTCTGTTGACATGAATAGGTGCCTGTAATGTCTGTCCATATATTCAATCAATTCAATAAATGTTGATAAGTATCACTGCTATTTCTTAAATCATTGTAGTTTTTCAGAGCAATAAGATACAGATTATTAAAACCATGTTCACATTTGCAACACATTAAAACCCTGATCAAGGCAAATTGTTTTTTCATGTTCCATAACATTTATAAAAAAAAAAACCAGTACAATTAAATTTACCAGAGCTGACACTTTGTAAATAGCTTTAATTTACCTTGTCAAAACAATGAGTAATTCATAACAAATTGCACAATATTTGACACAAAACCTTAAAAGTGTATGGTTCATACTACGGTGAAGCAGTACAATGTGCCTATAGGATTTACTGTAGCAGGAACATTGATATTGGCAAACAGATGACCCAGGTTCAGGTGAGTTTGTGAGCAGGGTTATGAATAAAGATAAGATAAGGCTAGTGTTCACAAGAGGGATGATTCAGGTATGGCAACACAAATTAAGAATAATTCAATTAAATAGGAGGTATGTACAACTAGTAGAAGATAAATTAACTATACAAGAGCAATTAAGGTAAAGTTTTGAGGTGGCAAGTGTAACGGTTGTCAAGCATCAGGGGAACAGAGGCGAAATGTTGAACCCTTCTTCTTTATTTTTCCTTTGGAAAATAAATCAGAACATTGTCTTCAGACTTTGGTGTACACATTTACAGCATCCGATCAAAAGTATACAGCTTCTCTGCCAATCACTCTTTCAGTAATAGAAAATGCATACAAAACCATCATCTCAATCATAACTTTTAAACTTCCCATATAGAATGGCATAACTGCAGCCTAAATGCATAAAGTTGTAGCACTTCATTAAAACCTAATTACATTATGGAGCCACATACCTTTGGAAAATAAATCAGAACATTGTCTTCAGACTTTGGTGTACACATTTACAGCATCTGCACAAGTAAAATATAAATTGTGTTACATGGGCTACATGTACTACGTCAACATCCCATTGTACACTATCAGGGGCTGCTAGCAAGCAAGACGCAGACAGAATGTTAACACACATGGAACGACAACTAATTAACGTTTGGGAACACCGGCTTAACATACACTGTTGTCTCATACATATACCGAAACTATACTGAGATTAAATATACACACATGAAAGACACGGAGTAATATTGCTCTCAATGTATGGACGTGACTAGCGGAGTTTACGGCTAGCCACGTTAGCCACGTTGGCCTCAGTGCACAGAAACTCACGGTCAAAAAGTACATAAACAAACTTTCTGTCAAACCATGCAAAGTGCAGTACGATCGTTACAGTGCATGGGAATAATAAACCCATTAGATACATTGAAGTTATCAACCTAAACATCAATTTACTTTTAGAAAATTGATATACTGGGTGAAGTACTTTGTACGTTGAACCTACCCGATCAAAAGTATACAGCTTCTCTGATCGGGGAGGGAAGTAACGCGAGACTACACGCAGCAGATCTGTAGTACACCATACGGCCAAAGGTGGCTCCATTCACAACTATTAAACAAGGGTATTCATTTTTGGCGAAAATCATATATAACAATACACTATATTTTTAACTCTGTTACATCCACCCCCCCTGAATTACGCCAAAATCTCGAAAAAAAAAAAAAATCACATTTGCCTCTACCAAAACAAAAGAAATAAAAAAAACATTTTAACAAAAATAAACAAACACGCATGACATGGTTATACATACACTCCAACTTGGAAAGTATCCCAAAAGGGATGAAGAGGAAGGAGAATGGTACAAAACTCACTACCAACTTCTGGAAGCAGGATGCAGTCTACACCCCACACAAATCATGTCTCACAGACAAACGCAAGTCCCTACACCTGGACCCTGACTCTTGGAACGTGAAGCAATGCCACATCAAAACACACTAAGATTAAATCAAGACCCTCAGTCCCGCTGGGACATCTGAAACATTGACCTAGAAACGGCATCACTTACAATACCCTGTTTGGACATCTGACACAGCAACCGGTTAACTGGCCTCACTATACGCCCAACACGAGTCCTAACTGTGTGTAAGGAGTTGGGATCTAAGTGAACGGACAGTGACCCTGTTCTTTGCATGTCGTCTAGATGCTCTGCGTTGTGTGTGCATGTACTCCGAGAGCTAGTTAGGGGGCCTTGAGAGAAGCTACATTCAGAACTCAACTCTGTCTGTGACTGTGAGTGTGAACTGCCTGTATGCCCAGATCTGTTACTCATGCTCAGGACGTCTTCTGGGAGCGACACTGCGCATGGACATCTGGCCCCTCCCAGTGGTCAGGTTATCGATCCACTCCTACTACCAGCATCCTCCCTACCCGCAACAGGCATCGATCCATCCGCATCAGCGATGTCGCTTGACTCTCTCCCGCAGGAGGACACAAAGGTCCCATCTGAAACGCTGTCCGCATCGATGGGCAGGAAATTGACGAGCATCAGCAGGTTGCGATGGACAAGTCTTTCTTGGCCTGTTTCAGGGTGTTGGATCCGGTAAGTGTGGGTGGAAGCATTGACGCTGACAACAGTATATACTGTGGACTCCCAACGGTCAGCAGTTTTTCGTTTCCCTCTCTCTCTCTTGTTGGACACCAGGACGCGATCACCCACAGCAATCAGCTTCCCTTTTACACGACGGTTATAGAGTTCAGCCTGTCGATTCTGCTCTTTGTCGACATGTCCTTGAGCGATAGCCATGGCCTCCTGTAGGTCTTTGGTCAGAGACACCACATAGTGATCGTAACTGCTAATCTCCGGATCTTTCAGGATGTTCTTGAAGAGAATGTCAACAGGCAGGCGTGGGACTCTACCATACATAAGGTAAAAAGGAGGATAGCCTGTGGTTTCATGTACCGTGCAATTGTACATAAACGTCAGTGTCTGGAGGTGACGGGGCCAGTTAGATTTAGCCTCAGGCGGAAGGGCGCAAATCATGTTCCCCAACGTCCTGTTGAAGCGCTCCACACTGCCGTTGCCCATCGGATGGTACGGGGTGGTTCGGGACTTTCTCACACCGGCTACCTTCAACAACTCACTGATCAGTTGACTTTCAAACGAGGCCCCCTGGTCGGAGTGAATCCTTTCGGGAAAACCATACACGCAAAAGTACTTGTCCCAGAGTTGTTTCGCCACCTGTTTGGCACACTGATCACGGCAGGGGAAGGCTTGTGCCAGTCTGGTAAATGGTCCGTAACCACCAACACATCAACAGACTTGTTGTTTGAATCCTCTGCGGTCCAAAAGTCTATGCACACGATTTCCAGAGGAGAGGACGTTTTTATACTCTCCAGGGGCGCTCGTCCTTCTGGATCGGCCGTCTTACTGATGACGCATCTCGGGCAGTGACGGACATATTCTTTAACATCCCTGTCTATATGAGGCCAGAAGAAACGCTGACGGGCCAAGCTCAAATTCCTGAACTGCCCCTGATGACCAGCACAGTCGTGAATGCCCTTGAGAACCTCGGATTTAAAAGAGCCAGGGACCACCAACTGGTGTCTTTTCTTCCTGGACACCTGGTCTTTGGACACCCTGTAGAGAATGCCATTGCAAGTGGTCAGTTTCTCCCAGTGCTTCAGGAACCTGATAACCATAGCCGGCTCCTTGGACTTCTCTCTCCTGGATGGACGACGGCCACGGTCCACATAGTACAGCACCCTGGAGAGGACGGGATCACTCAACTGCCCTTCACGCAGTTCTCTCTCTGTGAATGCAGGCAGGGGCTCTTCATCGGTGGGAACCAGCTGTGGGAGCTGTTGGAGTGCGTCAACAGCTCGCACCCTTGCACTTGACTCCCATAGACTGTGTGTCTCAAGGATGGCAGAGACTTCTTCTTTGGAGAAGGACCGGTTCTTGGCACCATCAGATATATAGGGCTCCCGTCCTTCACAGTCTAAGCAATCCGAGTAGCAGACTGCCTAAAGGTGTCCTGGACAGTGTCAGCTGAGACAGGGACTGCTTTGGCCAGGAGCTCTCTGTGGCGGGGGCGCTGCCTCCCAGCAGCTGACTTCACGAAGCCGACGACTCAGTGCGTCCGCGACAGTGTTCTTGGGGCCCGGGATGTACTTGATATCGACACGTAAGACGCCAACTTCGCACCCAGCGTTGCTCGCAGGCAGCCAGCCGTGGTTTGGTCATGATGTGGGTGAGGGGTTATTATCCGTCCACACAGTGAACATACGACCCCTTAAGCCAATGGCTAAACTTGTCACACACGGACCACTTTAGTGCCAGAAATTCCAGACGATGGGCAGGGTACTTTTCTGAGGCTCGAAGGGATTTGCTGGCGAAAGCCACTGGTCGGGCCACTGTGTCACCCTTCTGAACCTGCAATAAACCGAACCGCTCGCAAGCCATCCAAAGGAGGCGTCAGTGGACAGGACCGAAGGCGTGTGAAGTCTGGGTGTGCTAAGACCACTGACGTCAGTAATGCGGTCTTCAAATCCTCAAAAGCTTTCCGGTGGTCTGGCATCCAATCAGCAGGGGTCAACTTCCTGAGCGGAGCAGGGCGTTTTGTGCGGGGCCTTCCCTTGTGCTTCTGCTTCTGACCAGCCAAGAGATCAAAGAGAGGCTTAGCCATTGTGGAGTAATTGGGCACAAAGTGCTGGTAATAGTTCACCATTCCCAAGAAGGACCTCACACGAGTCTGAGACGGGGTCACACCATCAAGTTCCATCAGGTCTGTAGCCACCATCGTGTTGACGGCCTCAACTTTTGCTGGGTCTGTCGACACACCTGACTCATCAATGACGTGTCCCAGGAACTTCACAGACCTCCTGAGCAGCCAGCACTTCTTTGGGGCCAACTTCAGGTTGTGCAGGCGAAGCCGACTAAAGACCAGCTCTAGCCTCTCAAGAGCCATTGCCTCAGTTGGTGCAAACACTAGCAAATCGTCCAGGTAGCATAGCAAGCTAAGGAAGTTCTGGTCACCGAATATGCTAGTCATCATCCTCATGAAACTGGCTGGGCTGTTGCATAGGCCCTGCGGGAGTCGGTTGTACTCGTACAAGCCCATGGGTGTCGTGAACGCTGAGTACTTGCGGTCGTCTTCATGCAGCGGCATGTTATAAAAGCCGGACGTGAGATCCATTGTGCTGAAGAACGTGTTCCCACCCAGTGCAGCCAGACAGTCAGCTTGGTGGGGAAGGGGATGGGCATCCTTCAGTGTCCGTTTGTTGAGCCATCTGAAATCCGTGCACACCCGCAAGTCACCATTTTTCTTCCACACCAAAACGAGAGGTGAGGCGAACTCGCTGGCGGACTTCCTGATTATCTCCTTCTCCTCCATCTCACTGAGGACCTGGCGGAGCTTCTGGTATTCAGCAGGTGGGACACGTCGGTAAGGCAACCGGAACGGCCTCTCGTCAGTGAGACGAATCCGGTGCACAAACTCTTTGGCCTCGCCACAGTCCAGGTGATGGTGGGAGAAGATGTCCTCATATTTGATCCACGAGGTCCGCCAGCTTGGCTCGCCACGCTCTCTCGTCACGTCACAAGACTCAAGGTCGAGATCTCTCAGGCCAACATGCTCCAGCCTCTGCACGCGGTCCGATATTCACTGCGGCTGGCGCGTTCCTGCAGGCCCGGCAGACGTGACCTGTTGAGCAGCACTGAGCTCCGTAGCTTCCATGTCCTCCAGCGCCAGACAGGTGTAGACATCGGCGAGCTTGGCGTTTCTCCGCAGCGTGACAGGGCTGTCCGAGACGTTAAGGATCTTGAGAGGGACCCACCTGTCGCCCCAGAGAGGTGTCACGACTCTGGCGACCATAATGCCTCTGGGTGCAGAACGAGACGACGTCGGCTCAGTCAAAACAGTGCTGCCAGGAGATATCTTGACGTTCGTAGGAAGCCTGCCCCACACTAGAAACTCACTGCCGGCCGGCAGGGTAACAGCTCTGTTGCACCTGACTGTTCCAACCTTGTCCGGCACTTCATCATCGGACCAACGTTCCAAGCCAGCGAGAAGGGAGAGAAACTGTTCACGTTCTTGGTCACCTGAGCCAGAAGATGACACGGCCTCCCAGTAGCTTGCATCACACTTGAACTGACGAATCACATGTCTTATGACGTTTGAGCCGATGATTAAATCATCTTGTTGATTCTGTACAACGAAAGTGGGCACCAACACCCTGCATCCATACACTGCCATCTCAAGGTTCACCACCGATTCCAGCTTCACACGCACACCTCCGCATCCAACAAAGACAACGTCTGTCATCTCCCGATTGTTCAGCTGAACACCAGCATCGATCAACTTCTTCTGCGCCTCTGTGCTTAATGAGCAGGCCATCGAACCGCTATCTAACATAGCTCCAAGAGTCACTTTGTTTTCAACTTTAACAGGGGTATAAAATAAACTGTCACTGCTCCTGAGTTTTTGAGTATTCTGAATGACAACAGTCTCTGACACATCCAAATTCTTCACCTTGTCAAACAGCTCAGCTGCATCGGTAACGTGGGAGTTTTTGTCATGACCTGTACGGCCTCCCTCAGCGTACAGGCCAACTAGTTTCCCTGTGAGTTGTCATGAGCTGGGAGCTGACCGGGGCATGACCGGCTTGCATGGCCGGGCTTGAAACATGTGAAGCAAAGACGGTCAGAACGGCAGTGTGACTCAGTGGTGTGGCTCTTATCATTACAGACCCGACAACTTGTTGCATGGACATGAGGCTGGCCGCGGATCTGTCTGCCACCTCGGCGTGCGATGGGCTTTGCGTGTCCAACCTGCACATTAGACAGCAGCTCTCTGAGCATTGACATCATCTCGCCAAGCATAGCTTCGTTGCCTGGCTGCTGACCCAGCGGCAGCTGGTCCTGTGGTGCAAAGGATGGGGACAGTCTCTGATACTGTGGCAGCGGAGAGAGAGTTTGTTGTTGATGCTGTGGCATGGGTGGCACATATGACTGCTGACACTGAGAGACAGGAGAGACAGAATGCTGCTGGTGCTGTGGCAGGGTAGATGAGGGGGAAAGAGATGGTACACCCAGTAAAGAGAGAGCTGGAGGAGAGAGGACATTAGTACAGGACGCCTCCATATCGGAAGCGTTGCGGGACTCTGTGTGCGTTTCATGACAAATCAGTGCAGCCGCATGAGCCTTGGGCACGTGAACTTTCGCCGAGGACATCTGCTCACGCTGGTACTCGTCCACCCTCTCCTGTACTTCCTTCGTTGTCCATTCATGTATCTGCTTGTATTTGAACACAGACGCAAGCTCTAGGTCCGGGCAGTGCTTCACAAACATCTTGGCAATCTCTCCTCCCATATTGTCCATGGGTCTGCCCTGACGCTTCAGACCCTCTTCGGCTACATCGGCAGCCTTGTTAAGGCGTAGCCAGTAATCAACGGGATTCTCTCTCTGATTGGGCAGAGTTGAGTAAAAATCTTGGAGGGGCAGGCATGAGGATGTGCTACTGAAATATTGTGTCAGCATGCTATATATGACCTCTGGTGTGCATGAAGACTGAAGTGAGGGGTCACTCCTCAGGCCTATCCTAACTACGTCCCTGGCTTTCCCCATCAACCTCCCCATTACAACTTCTGGCTGCAATGAAACATCACACTTCTGTTTCTTGATGTACGCTTTCATCAACTCAACCCATTCAGTCACTGTGTATTTGTCAGTATTATCACCCCTGAAAATGATGGGTTCCTTGTCAGACTGAACAACAACACTAACATGTGTGTTCTCACTAAGTGCACTAGTACCACCACTAGGCTGGGTGTTCTGGGCGTTGTGTAGACCGAACTGTGTGCCATTTGTGTGGTGCATGGGAGAATTACCCTGACTAACCCCACTAATACTACTAATAACGCCATTGGAAACAAGAGAGGCCGTAATAGACTCGCCTATCTGTGATCCTAACAGTGAGATCATATCAGTTAACTGATGCAATGTGGCATTTTCATCCACAGGGGTTGAATGATGCGGCTTATCTTGCGATATGTGCCTAGCAGATTCCGTCGGGTCTTGCGTCAACCCCAAACCCCTATTTCCCGCAGGCAACACCGGAGAAGCACTCACATCCATCCCAACAGACTCCCTAGACTTTAAATAGCCACCCATCAGACCTCTACCCCTCCCTAAAGAGAAGTGGCTAATGTCAGACTCATCATCTAGCGTCAACTTACTAGCCATTTCACACAAACAAACAAAAAAAAATAAAAAATGAAAAGAAAGAAAATATATATATATATATATATATATATATATATATATATATATATATATATATATATATATATATAGCAAAAAAAAAGTCAGACTTGAAAATGTAATCGCAACAGCTCACTCAGAATCTTCAGACATTAGAGCATTGTCAGCCCTGAGTACCTGACCATAATCAAAACTGTAGTACAGATTGTTCCCATAGAATTCCATGCAGCTCCCTCGGCGCGGCGATCTGCATCAAGCTGATCTGGAATCATCCGGGTCACGGCACCAGTGTAACGCTTGTCAAGCATCAGGGGAACAGAGGCGAAATGTTGAACCCTTCTTCTTTATTTTTCCTTTGGAAAATAAATCAGAACATTGTCTTCAGACTTTGGTGTACACATTTACAGCATCCGATCAAAAGTATACAGCTTCTCTGCCAATCACTCTTTCAGTAATAGAAAATGCATACAAAACCATCATCTCAATCATAACTTTTAAACTTCCCATATAGAATGGCATAACTGCAGCCTAAATGCATAAAGTTGTAGCACTTCATTAAAACCTAATTACATTATGGAGCCACATACCTTTGGAAAATAAATCAGAACATTGTCTTCAGACTTTGGTGTACACATTTACAGCATCTGCACAAGCAAAAATAAATTGTGTTACATGGGCTACGTACTACGTCAACATCCCATTGTACACTATCAGGGCCTGCAGCGCGCACGCAGACGGAACGCAGAATTGTTAACACATGGAACGACAACTAATTAACGTTTGGGAACACACGCTTAACATACACTGTTGTCTCATACATATACGAATATACTGAGATTAAATATACACACATGAAAGACACGGAGTAATATTGCTCTCAATGTATGGACGTGACTAGCGGCGTTTACGGCTAGCTTAATCGTGTTAGCGCACGTTGGGCCTCAGTGCACAGAAACTCAGGGAAAAAAAAAAAACAAACTTTGTGTCAAACCACTGCAGTACGATCGTTACAGTGCATGGGAATAATAAACCCATTAGATACATTGAAGTTATCAACCTAAACATCAATTTACTTTTAGAAAATTGATATACTGGGTGAAGTACTTTGTATCGTTGAACCTACCCGATCAAAAGTATACAGCTTCTCTGATCGGGGAGGGAAGTAACGCGAGACTACACGCGCAGATCTGTAGAACACCATACGCCGCCAAAGGTGGCTCCATTCACAACTATTAAACAAGGGTATTCATTTTTGGCGAAAATCATATATAACAATACACTATATTTTTAACTCTGTTACACAAGCTAAAGTATAGTCAATAGCATGGAGTCAAGTCAACAGTGTACACCAGAATAATATATACTGTGATTAAGTAATGATACTTACTGTTGTCTGTACTAATATAACACAAAAAAATAATACAGTGTTTGATGCAGAATGGAGAACAACCAAGTCCCATATGAACCCAAGAGACTTTAAGTGCAGCTGTTGATGATGTTCACTACAAACAAAACTTGCAGATGGTTGTAGTCTGTAGCCAGTCATACAGTAGGTAGATCTGGAGCAGATGGTTGTAGTCTGTCGCAAGCCGTACAGTAGGTAGATCTGGAGCAGATGGTTGTAGTCTGTAGCCAGCCATACAGTAGGTAGATCGGAGCAGATGGTTGTAGTCTGTAGCCAGTCATACAGTAGGTAGATCTGGAGCAGATGGTTTGTAGTCTGTAGCAAGCCGTTACAGTAGGTAGATCTGGAGCAGATGGTTGTAGTCTGTAGCCAGCCATACAGTAGGTAGATCTGGAGCAGATGGTTGTAGTCTGTAGCCAGCCATACAGTAGGTAGATCTGGAGCAGATGGTTGTAGTCTGTAGCCAGACATACAGCAGGTAGATCTGGAGTAGCAGGGTGAATTCTAGCTATCATGGGTTGGTGATATGACACAAACATAAACAACAGGGGTCAAAACCCGTAGCCCCACCTGGATGAAAAGAAAGTAAAACAAAAAACATGTTTTTTCAGTTCAGTTTGCTTTGTATAAATTAAACAAATAACTGCTATTTAAGGAGCAAATAAGAAACCATATCATTTCTAGATCCGTTTTTATTATAGTGATAAAATTGAACTTAACATTACGTTTTATACAGATTGCTATGAATCTATTTTCAAACTAATGTTATATGAAGGAATGAAGACTAAATTCTGATGAACAACAAACAACAGTGATGCAAAACTGACACAAACAATCCAGTTTCTTGTGTTCTTTCAGTTATATTACAGTTTAGGTTTTACTACTGGCTCTAACATGAAATTAGCCAAATCCCAGGAACATGGTTCAACCGCGAGGAAAAAATACAAAGTAGGGTCATCACATATACACACACTGTCCGTCATATGTCGTTCAATCTAGCTAGCTATACAATAAAGAACATATATTTGTTTCTGGACATCAAGCTAGGCTATATGCTAGCGCCATATGCTAGCTAGCTAGCTAGGTGCTTAAGTTATGTTACTCACCCTCGTAGTTGTGGACATAACTTCATACGTCCCACTTCAAAGCTTTCGCCGTTCCCTGGACGGTGCAGGTGAAAGGCGTCGATCATTCTGTGCACATTGTTGACATATACTTATAATAAAGCTATAAAGCGGCGGGATATATAAACTTGGTTACAGCCGGTTACAGTCAGGTTACAGTCGCCCTCAACAGACGTTCTAAAGTAAAGTGAACGCACCCTCAACGGGGTTGGGATCATTTCATTGGTCAACACTACAGCTGGCATTCTATTGGTTGTTGACTTTTGATAGGGTTATAACACACAAAAAATCCAAGCGCCGCAGGAGAAATCGCGAGCAGAAACTTTTTCAAGTGAGCAGAATCAGCCTGAGTGCGAGGAGAAGGTTCAAAGCTGAGAGCAGGAAATCTGTCCAAACAACAACATATCTGAGTCCAAGCAGAAAGTTTGAGTGCAAGCAGAGCAAATCCAAGCGCGAGCCCAAACTTTGAGCACAAGCAGAGAAAATCCAAGCGCGAGCACAAACTTTGAGCACAAGCAGAGCAAATCCAAGCGCGAGCAGTGACTATTTGAGTGTGAGAGCAAGGTTTTGAGGGAAATTATTACAAAATCTGAACGTAATATCAGTGAGAAATGCTCTCAAATTGAAAGAATGCGCTCTTGATTAAAGATAGGAATATAACTCCATAGTTTAGTATGTAAGGCCAAAATTCCGCATAGGGAGGTTGGCTGGGGTGGCAGACACAGAACTTTCTAAAGGAGACTTTTAGCGTCAATAACAACGACAAAGGCACCTGACCAAGTGTCCGTATTTTACGAGATGGGAATGAAAATCTGTTGGCTGGCAAGTGGTTTGATGCTTTTGGTGTCTAAATATTTGCTCCTCATTTGCATAAAGTTGAATCCAGGCTACTTTATTCAAATGAGGAGCAAGGGGCTCGGCTCGCCACCTCTCAAAAACGTATGAAAATCTTTTAAACTGACCGTTGTTGATCTGAGATTCAGCAGATAGACTATTTCTCACATAAAATGTTTTCAGTAAACACATTTTGCAAACTAGCCGCCGTGTTGGTCTGTTTTAAAATCCGGGAGAAAACAGCCCCGATCAGGTTGAACCATGGCGGTGGTAGGAGGGGGGGAAGACTGTTTTCTTTGCTTGTTAGTGGTCATTGAAAAGAAACTGTTAACTGATGGTTCTTGTCCACAGTGGCTTTTTTTTTAACGGAAAGGATCAGAACCAGAGACGTTCAAAAAGTGGGCGCTCCCTGATGAGCTTGTATCGTGAAACAATGAATAACTACACATGTATTAAGTTGGGATATTCATTTCAAAATTAGCCTTTTAGCCAATTTATAAATCAATAAATTAATGTGTCCTCGTTTTAGAGCAGAAGGAGCTCAGATTGAATGGATTAAATGATCAAATCTAAAGTATAATGTCATTTAATCACACATATTCAATAAATATGGTATTTTTATCAATCTCAAATGAAAACCGTAAAGTTCGTAGCTATATATATATATATATATATATATATATATGGACTTTATCAATAAATGGAAGGAATTTATTAATCAGATAATCAGAAAAATAGAGTAGAACAACATAACTAGAACTAAGGCAGCAGAAATAAATGAGATATGAACATGAAGTGAAACTATTAGTGATGGGGAAATTAAAAACTACGAGAAAAACGGAAAACTTAGGAAGAAGACTGAACAAATTTTAAACAAATTTAACTTGACTCAGCACTCAGAACGAGACATAACAAACCTAGGGGTTAATAACAGCTGTGTACCCACTCTGTCGTTCTCTGGGACGTTTTCATGCTAATTTAATGTGTTTGTAGCTTGGAACATGCTAGCGCAGACCGCTGATTAGCTTATAATGCTAGTATATGGGGCACAGGGACACTCAAATGAAATCGCTATTTAATACCACTAAAAAGGCTTAAAATATCACCACACTTTAAACGTTAGCATGATTAGGATCCCTAAATGTTAACCGAAGCATTGAGAACGTAGGGAATTGTACAGATAGTTTATTGAAAAGATAGATTATGAAGACAGTCGCGTTCATATTTACATGCAGGCGCCATCTTGGAAACCAGACATGACTAGCCGAAAAACGAGCGCCGTGCAAATGAGTCTTGCGTGAAACGTTGCAGGTAGAGGCTTTGTGAATAGAAGAGAAGAGAGCAGAGAAGAGAAGAACATGGTTCGTGTTTGTGCTTTTCCCGGCTGCGAAAAGAACGCTACAATCCTGAAAGTTGGAGAGTGGCTGGTCGTATTCAGAGGCGTCGGACTGGGGGTAAAACCAATACTGATTACTAGGGCCCAAGGGGAGAGAGGGCCCTTGAAAAATCTGTAATATATTTTTATTTCACCTGGATATTTTCATTTCCTAATTAAATTTAATAATGCATGTCAGATGAAATGTAAAGTTAGTGTATTGGCTGAATAACTTGGTTGATTGACTGACTACATTTTGTATACAAAAAAAGACTATCTAAGGTCTCAACCACCCCTTGCTAATGCGCCAAATGGTTTAGTCCATCTGCACGCATTTTGTTTACATTAGCTAGTTCAGTTGAGCGTCTCGTGGAGTGCAAACTTCTGCTGTAGAAATGTCTTTCTCAAATAAAGTCAAATCATGCTACCAAAAAACAAAGGAAAGACAGGAGAAGTAGAGAAAACAAAATGAGGTTGAAACAATTGGTAACTGTCTTCTTTTCAAAGAAACGTGAGCACAAACTAAAAAAACAAATCCATGGTTCTAAACTGTTTGAATATCTCCGTCTGTTAGTGCTAAAAACAAACTGAGACAACCCATATAAAGAGCAGAACATAGACTTTCAAATGATAATTTGGTTATACATCACTGATTCTTGAGAGTCGGGACAAAACACGTTTTAAAAAACTTTTTTTTTAAATACACACTATATCAATGTGAGTTATATGTTTCTGCAGAGAAAGGTCTTAGCTATTTAACCGTGTAAAGGAACAGGTTCTATATAAAAACATATTTTTAACAAATAAACATGTTTCCCTTCAGAACTGGATTTGTGTCAACTCCGTCAGACACACTAAAAAGTATACAATTTTAATTCTTCCAATCCAACAGAAATCTAAAGTTCTGAAGTATGTTGTAATAGTGTTTAGTTACTCTGATATGTAAAAAAAAACTATATATAAACTTAAGTTGTAATTTCACACTATTCTGAAAACCCAGATTTCTAAATATTTGACTTTTCAAACTTTGATTTTAATTTCAATATTGTAAAAACAAATTCCTTAAATAAATAAGATATAAGAGGATATAGATCAGATGGTCCTTTATTATAAAAACAACATAAACTGAAGGTAGAATATTTTTTTTCCCAAAAAAATTAACAAAAACATACATCCGACGCTGTTGACGAAGATCTGACGGTGTTGACGAAAAAATGACGGTGTTGACAAAAAATGTGTGCATTGCTGATTATTAAACAAATGTGCTCTTTAAACACTACTACTACAACTACTCCTTGTTATTATTGAGTATTGAACTTACTGGAAAGCAAACTATAATAAACATATTGCACATACACAGTTTCCAACCATTATGAATTACACCGTTTCCAACTATCAAAAAAACAATAACGGAAACCAGGGGCCCTCCTCCCCCTCTATTTTCATCTATCTCCCCTACACCACTTCCTGCTCTCCTTTTTCTCATCCACCTCTTCTCCTCTTCCTTTCCTCCTTTTGAATGGAAATTGATTTATTTTAAACAGGGACAATGCACAAATAAACATTAAACTTGTTAAACAAGAGAATATGTCTTGGGCCAGGTTATAGCAACTATTGCTAATTTCCACCTGTAGTCCCTTTGTAAGTAGTCATTTACTTGAAAGTGGCGTTTGTGTGTGTGTGTTTGTGTGTGTGTGTGTTGGATGTGTGATTGCCCTGCACTGCCAACTTTATACTGGGTGTGATCTTACATTGACATTCCTTAACAATACTGCAACACATAATCTGTAGCTTAGAATCAGGTTCAATTAGCTTACTTAAGATTTCATTTTTGTCTAACCTGCGCTTATGCCTTGAGCAGCAGGCGTCGGGCATGCTCACACTCTATGAAGTCCATCACATCAGGAGCTATGTTGTAGATCTCTTGTGTTCTTAATTGGACTGGTGATGCATTTCCCATTAGTTTCACTATGATGTCTTCAACTGGGCAGAAACAGAAATCCTTTGTGAGAAGCTTAGGCTGATACTTTGCTGTTGGACCATGGGGTTGCAGAAACTCAACTTTCACATCTTGATGCTCAGTATCCACAGCAATGGTCTTGGTCTTGAGGTAGCCATGCTGGTTCAGTATGCCTTCAATTTTGAATAAATCCCCAACAGTGTCACCAGCAAAGCCCCCCCACACCATCACATCTCCTCCTCCTCCATGCTTCATGGTGGGAACCAGGCATGTAGAATCCATCCGTTCACCTTTTCTGTGTCGCACAAAGACACGGCGGTTGGAACCAAAGATCTCAAATTTGGACTCATCAGACTAAAGCACAGATTTCCACTGGTCTAATGTCCATTCCTTGTGTTTCTTGGCCCAAACAAATCTCTTCTGCTTGTTGCCTCTCCATAGCAGTGGTTTCCTAGCAGCTACTTGACCATGAAGGCCTGATTCAGTCTCCTCTTAACAGTTGTTCTAGAGATGTGTCTGCTGCTAGAACTCTGTGTGGCATTCATCTGGTCTCTAATCTGAGCTGCTGTTAACTTGTGATTTCTGAGGCTGGTGACTCGGATGAACTTATCCTCAGCAGCAGAGGTGACTCTTGGTCTTCCTTTCCTGGGGCGGTCCTCATGTGAGCCAGTTTCGTAGTGCTTGATGGTTTTTGCGACTGCACTTGAGGACACATTCAAAGTTTTTGCAATTTTCCGTACTGACTGACCTTCATTTGTTAAAGTAATGATGGCCACTCGTTTCTCTTTACTTAGCTGATTGGTTCTTGCCATAATATGAATTTTAACAGTTGTCCAATAGAGCTTTCGGCTGTGTATCAACCTGACTTCTGCACAACACAACTGATGGTCCCAACCCCTTTAATAAGAGAAACCATTCCACTAATTAACCCTGACAAGGCACACCTGTGAAGGTAAAACCATTTCAGGTGACTACCTCATGAAGCTCATTGAGAGAACACCAAGGGTTTGCAGCGCTATCAGAAAAGCAAAGGGTGGCTACTTTGAGGAATCTAAAATATAAGACATGTTTTCAGTTATTTCACACTTTTTTGTTAAGTACATAATTCCATATGTGTTCATTCATAGTTGTGATGCCTTCAATGAGAATCTACAATGTAAATAGTCATGAAAATAAAGAAAACGCATTGAATGAGAAGGTGTGTCCAAACTTTTGGCCTGTACTGTATATATATATTAAAGTGCTGGGAAAGTTACACGTTACACAATAATAAGCAGACCACTGCCTGCCCATTCTCTACAAGTCAGATGCGTATGGTTAAATAATTTAATGCATGCTATGTATGTGCATTTATGTGTAAATAAAACCCTGAAATAACATTTTAACCCTTCACTATATTCACAAATAATATTATATTTGCACATTAAGAGGTTATTGGTGGATTTGTCAACTCCGTCAGCTTACAGGTCAACTCCGTCAGACGTAGAACCTGACGGAGTTGACGTCTGACGGAGTTGATGTAAGGGCATGTATTTTTCCGCCAAATCATGTATTGTACACTGCAGCTAGTTAGTTTTTCCTCAGTTGCTAGCTGTCCCAATAACCTCACTAAAATGCTTAAATTCAATCCATTATGGTTTAAAAGAAGTATCTTAACAGAAAGATGGTATTGACATGGTGCAGCTGTGACAATAGGAATATTGACATTGTTTGTCTAAAATATCAAAAAATGTATAACGTACCAGAGCATGTGTGGTAGTGTTGCATTCACCACAGGCAGAGATAAAAAGGGGTCCTCAGGAATAAAGCTGACCATGCTATTTCCTGATTATAGTAGGCTTTATGAAAAAATCTGACGGAGTTGACAGAAACTGAGGACACAACTTTAATAGGCAGATTTTTATGGAAAATATTGTTTGACGTTCACTTCATACATTGTTTTTTATATTTATACCCCTTCTTTTTTATTTGATATATATGTTTTCACAATTGTAGAGCTTTTTTAAAGTTTTTTGGGATGGTTAATATTGTGACCTCTTGCTGAGGACAAGTGCAATAACATGGACCTTCTAACCACAGACCACACATTTAAACAATTTTTCCCCAAAAAGATAAATAAGTATATTCTAAAAATCACATAGGTATATACATTTCCTTTAGATGTAACTTTGTAAGTATGTCAATCATGATGAATTTCTTCATTTTTTATATAAATTATACTTTTCTATGTGGGACATGTTTTGTCCCGACTCTCAAGAATCAGTGACATGTAATCTGAGGTAAAGGCTAAATAAATAAACTACACTAGCAATGCTGTTTGCATATAACACACCATTATAATAGCCTAATTTAAAACGTGTTTAATTTTAAATTAATAGGCTATAATGTCTATAATTAGCAATAATAGGCTAATCAGTGTCATAGATAGCTTGGTAGCTCATCGGTAGATACATCATGTCAACATTATAGTTATGTCAGATTTAGTAGAAGCAGATGTTAACATTGTAAACACATGGTCCTCAGTTTCAGAAACTGTCACAGCAGGGAGCAACAGACCCCTCAGTATCCTTTTTGGATTTGAAACAAGGGAAGCTTATATCAAAATTAAAGCAAACCTTGTTTAGCCATTTTGACTGAAAGGTGTTAAGTAACACTAACATCTTAGTGTGTTTTATTATATTAGGTTAAAATTAGGGTAAGAGGTTAATATCAGATGTATCCTTCATAGAGAAGATGTGATTGAGGATGATGGGAGTGAAGACAGCAGGGAGTGTTGCTCTGAGCACAGTGTGGAAATGAGAGCTGAGGAACTGGAAAGTAGACAGAGCAGTTCAGACCAGTTTTTGCCAGAGGATCCAGGACTATGGCCAGATAAATTAACAGATGATCAGAGAGACACCATAGTACGCAGGCTGGCAAGTAAAGGTCCAGAGAAAACCAACTAAATGTAGTAGTAACCACAGTAGAGTAGGCTAGAGAATGCAAAGGAGGTTTGAAATGTGCGTTATCAGGCTACTCTAAGCATTACCGTACGTACACGTGTTCTCTCAGCTGCAAGGAGCGTCAAATCTGTCGGCGTCGCTTTTTGAGCGACCAGAGCGTCAATCAGAAAGTTGAACTTTGGTCAACTTTATGGTAATGAGCTATGACGCAGTTCAGCGGCAAGCAGCGGCAAACGGCAGCAACCAATCGGAATATAGACGTCCTTTGCGCTGGCAGATCCCAGGGAAACATACGATGTAAACTTTTGTTCCTACCAAGACATTAGTTCCATGAAAATGGAGGAAAATCTCATAATCGCCGTTGCTGGGTTCCCCTATCATTTATGATATGACGTATAGTTTGCGTATAGGGACCAGTTAACGTTACCTGCCGGTCACATGGTCTCTAAACAGTCCGCTCACGGTGAAGTCCTGCACGGATCAACAGCTGGCGGCTGCTCGCTCTGCCTGCATTCTGCTGCGGTTCAGCGGCAGAGTGGGTACACACAGCTGTTATTAATCCCTAGGTTCGGTTTGGCACCTGTATTTTCCTTTAAATCAATCAGCTTGTTTGATCTAGCCTACGTCTGTCAGGTTTGTCTCTCTCGTCTCTGATGGCGGCTCACAGAAAGAGCAAAAGTTTGGTCCTCTGACGATCCGTGTCCACCTGCAGGAGGAATCAACGAGCCATGTCCTCACTGGCCATCCAAGAGGAGACACCAACATTTATTTTGATCCTGTTTGAATTGAGCCATGAATTACACACATGATGTTTTTTTCAGTTTAATAGATAACTTAGAAAGTCGAGAAACCCTCAGTTTGTCATAAAACTGTTTAAGTATCATACTATGAAAATCCGTCATTAGAAAGACTCCACATTTCAAAGTGTCATGGCTGAAGTCTCTCTGAAGCTACGACGCCTGTGTGTTTGTTAGCGGGATGTAACGTTACTCACACGAGCAAAGGATTTCTTTCTCTGGGTATCAGGCAGCAAAGGTGGAACAAGACCCAGACTCAACGAGAATGTTTGAAAAGGTAAGAAACAAACATTTATTCTCTCATCTTAGTTAGAATGGTTTCATGAGTTTGTATTATACTTAGAATAACATTCAACACAGAATGACAACAGATATTCCAGTGCACCCCCAACATTATATGCAATAATAAAATAAAATACTCTCAATTCTTACTCACTTGTTCCCTTTTTCTTTCAGGTTTATTTCACAATCCACCTGTCACGTAAGTATCTACTTGATTTACATTTTCCTATTTTGTCTTTGAAATGCTACTTTAGTTCCCTATAATTAGTCAGACACTCATTAAGTTTTTCCTATTTTGTCCTTTTATAGTTTTATAAATCCTGTGGGGCGGGCATCATCACCCTCGGCCTCGTCGACGACGGAGGACGTGGAACCTCCCATGATGCCGCTGGCTCAGGAGGAAGCGCCCTGAAGGAGGAGGCAGACGGAGAGTCAGCATCTACTGGAGGAATCAACGATTTTAAAAAGTAATTCTCTTGTTTAAGTCACTTCTTTAACTGCATAGTGGATGGACCTGGGAGAATGTGCTGAAAATAATGCAACATTATGTTATTCCAATATGGTTATGGTATCCCATTTATTAGTCATGTTAGTGGAATATGAAATCAGGTTTTACTCTCTAAGTGAGAGAGTAGTTTTGGTTTTGCTTCGGCCAAACTGTTTCAGAGTTTCCCCAGAGATAGAAACCAGAATTTAAGTCTTTCATTTTCTATGGAGGTTTATAAAAAAGATGTGTGATCTCGTCCTTTCTCCCGTGAAGTTTCTGAATGTTAATTTGCTCTTTTGTTTAGAAGAACAACTTCCAGAACATAGATGGTAGTGTGGGACAGACATCACAGACATTGATTAATAAGAGATGGAGGAAAGGAAATTATCAGACAGAGACACATTTTTACTGACTTTTATGTTATGCCGTCTTTTAATATCTTTTTTATTGTCTAATTTCATTTTGTTTATTGAATTGTAACTTTTTCTGTCCTTAAAAGCTGCCCCATCTTTTGTTTTACTATTACAATGGTGTGTACATAATGTGTGTTGATTTGTATTTGCTTTTTTCTTCTGTCAAAGCACTTTGTAAATTATTGTTTTAAAGGTGCTATACAAATAAAGTTATTTTATTGTTTAAACAAAATCCCAAATATTCTCTGATTCCAGGTTCTCAAACTGTGAGGATTTTTCTTTGTCATATATAATATTAAACTGAATATATTTGAGATGTAATCAGTGTTGACAGAGACTAATTACAGTGCCTTGCGAAAGTATTCGGCCCCCTTGAACGTTTCGACCTTTTGCCACATTTCAGGCCTCAAACATAAAGATATAAAACTGTAATTTTTTGTGAAGAATCAACAACAAGTGGGTCCCAATTATGAAGTGGAACGAAATTCATTGGCTATTTCAAACTTTTTTAACAAATAAAAAACTGAAAAAGTGGCGTGCAAAATTATTCAGCCCCTTTACTTTCAGTGCAGCAAACTCTCTCCAGAAGTTCAGTGAGGATCTCTGAATGATCCAATGTTGACCTAAATGACTAATGATGATAAATAGAATCCAGTTGTGTGTAATCAAGTCTCCGTATAAATGCACCTGCTCTGTGATAGTCTCAGAGGTCCGTGTAAAGCGCGAGAGCATCATGAAGAACAAGGAACACACCAGGCAGGTCCGAGATACTGTTTTGGAGAAGTTTAAAGCCGGATTTGGATACAAAAGATTTCCCAAGCTTTAAGCATCCAAAGGAGCACTGTGCAAGCGATAATATTGAAATGGAAGGAGTATCAGACCACTACAAATCTACGTAGACCCGGCCGTCCCTCTAAACTTTCAGCTCATACAATGAGAAGACTGATCAGAGATGCAGCCAAGAGGCCCATGATCACTCTGGATGAACTGCAGAGATCTACAGCTGAGGTGGGAGACTCTGTCCATAGGACAACAATCAGTCGTATACTGCACAAATCTGGCCTTTATGGAAGAGTGGCAAGAAGAAAGCCATTTCTTAAAGATATCCATAAAAAGTGTCGTTTAAAGTTTGCCAAAAGCCACCTGGGAGACACACCAAACATGTGGAAGAAGGTGCTGTGGTCAGATGAAACCAAAATCGAACTTTTTGGCAACAATGCAAAACGTTATGTTTGGCGGTAAAAGCAACACAGCTCATCACCGACCAACACCATCCCCACTGTCAAACATGGTGGTGGCAGCATCATGGTTTGGGCCTGCTTTTCTTCAGCAGGGACAGGGAAGATGGTTAAAATTGATGGGAAGATGGATGGAGCCAAATACAGGACCATTCTGGAAGAAAACCTGATGGAGTCTGCAAAAGACCTGAGACTGGGACGGAGATTTGTCTTCCAACAAGACAATGATCCAAAACATAAAGCAAAATCTACAATGGAATGGTTCACAAATAAACATATCCAGGTGTTAGAATGGCCAAGTCAAAGTCCAGACCTGAATCCAATCGAGAATCTGTGGAAAGAACGGAAAACTGCTGTTCACAAACGCTCTCCATCCAACCTCACTGAGCTTGAGCTGTTTTGCAAGGAGGAATGGGCAAAAATGTCAGTCTCTCGATGTGCGCAAAACTGATAGAGACATACCTAAGCGACTTACAGCTGTAATCGCAAGCAAAAGGTGGCGCTACAAAGTATTAACTTAAGGGGGCTGAATAATTTTGCACCCAATATTTCAGTTTTTTATTTGTTTAAAAGGTTTGAAATATCCAATAAATTTCGTTCCACTTCATGATTGTGTCCCACTTGTTGTTTATTCTTCACAAAAAATTACAGTTTTATATCTTTATGTTTGAGGCCTGAAATGTGGCAAAAGGTCGAAAAGTTCAAGGGGGCCGAATACTTTCGCAAGGCACTGTAGCATCAGCGTCCTCAAAAGGAACAGATATTCAGAGCTCCATTAGTGCGTGACATTGCTCAGACTGTTGAACATACAGATGTCATGTTCTGCTTCAGCTCCTCCACAGTTTGGTCCTTGAACAAGGACTTTAAATCTGTGTGACCATCTCAGGAGCTCCAGCTGCAGATGTGTGTGTGATACAGACACACACACACACACACACACACACACACACAGACATCTGGAGACACATGTTTTCTATCTCTATCAAAGATCACTTCTTGTATTAATATCAAATCTCAAAGCATGTGTCTCTTTCTGTGTCTGGTTTGTCTTTTATCTGTCCTTGAATGACAAAATAAAACATTATCATCAACACATTAAACTAATTCCAGGGATTCAAAGTGAATGAATACTCTGTGTGTGGTTTGAAGAATGCATGCAGCCAGAGGGAATTCCTCTCTCTGTACCTCAATGCAGATGCTTCCTGCTGATAGTGAAGTTAGACTTTAGGTAAGCTGCACCTGCAGTACAGCTGCTGGCTGAATGAGAAACTGCAGAGCAGCATGAGGACATTTAAACAAACAGCAGCAGGACAGGGGACAGTTGGACTCACCTGACTGCAGACAGGACCCTCTGTGGAAGAAGGGGATGAATAATCCTGCCAGCTGTCTGAGATCTCCATGCATCCTCTTTCATTTAAGCCCCGATGTGCAGAGTCACCACCGCTCTCCTCTCACCATCACTGTCAAGCTGCTGGGAATAAAACACACTTCCTGTCAGAATATTCTAAATAAAACTACTATTCACCAACACAGGTTGCAAGTACTACAACCTAACATACACAGCCAGCTGGTACACAGAGCCGGAGCAATACATTTCTTTCCACCAAATCCACTCGTCTGTGCAAACATACTTGTCAATAAAAATAATTCAGATATATATGTATCTCTTTAATGTGAAAAACTCAGGATTGCAAAGGCTGACGATGGCAATTTTTCAGCCTGGTCTCACTGAATTCCGAAAAATGGGCACGGACTGGTAACAGCTCATTCCGTGGTGGTGGTACGGAATGTGTGAAAATTCCGTGTTGCCACCACGGAAAACAATACCAATGTAAAGTCAATGACAAGATGACGTAGCACGGTAGTGAGTAGTATGCAAGGCCGGAATTCCGCACAAGGAGGTTGATTAGGGTGGCGGATGGGTAAAACACAGGACTTTCACCCAAGAGAGCGGAGTTTGTGTGGCGTGCGTTTGTCAGTTGTGTTTATTTTTTTTTTTTTAAGCATGTCCCGCGTATGGCACGGAACCATAAGCCCACCCACGACCTTTTCCTGAACCCAACCGTCCCGTTCTTGTCGCGTGTCACTGAACCGTAAGCCCACCCACGACCTTTTCCTGAAACCAACCGCTCCGTTCTTCTCGCGTTCCGTGAAACTGCCACGGATTTTGAGTTAAGGGCCCGTGTTCATTTCACGGAATTCTGTGAGATCAGGTTGCAATTTTTTCAGGACTTTTAGTAGAGATCATGACATGTAAGGAAAGCTAATTGGGTCATTGTTAGACTTTACAATCCTGAGTTGCAGTCTTATTTTGGCATAGGCAGAGACTGCTGAAATAAGACTGCACCCCCGTTAGCATAACATTGCCGGAACGTCATCCTAAGGTCAGCATAACATTCCTGGTACATTATCTTAAGGTTAGCAAAATGTTGCTAGAACATTATCCTAAGGTTAGCATACTGTTGCTGGAACATTATATTAAGGTTATTATAGAGTTCAGGAACATTCGTTCCCCAAACATTTTATTAACAATACAACGTTCAAATAATGTGTTAGACTGTCCGGATTCAAGCGCAGACAAAGAGAAAAAGGTCGGAACAGGTTTATTGAACACAATGAGTAATGCAGGTTCTTGAAATCCTCTGGGGCTGAGAGCGGGCAGACAGGTGAGAGGCAGGTTCAACAAAAAAAACAAGTTGGCTCAGGCAGGCAGACTGGGCTTCCAGGGCTGAAGCAGGAATCTGGACACAAAAGAAAACACAAAAAGTCAAAAACAAGGCTTGCAACAGAAGTACAATAAAAACCAGTCTTTCATACCCACCAAGGCTGGCCGTAGCGAGTGTTACCACTTGGGTGAACAGACAATCTGGCAAAGACTGGTTGGAAGGCCGGGGTTTAAGATAGGAGAGGTGATTGCTGGATGTGACTCAGGTGAGCAGGAAGCCACAGGTGTCCTGACGAGGAGGGAGAGAGAGCCAGGAGCGCCACACCCACTCAGCACAGGACAGACAAGACTAACAACAAGGGAGAGGGGAGAGGGAAAACAGACAGCACCATGACATCCCAGCGGGCACCTTGACGTCAATTTGACATCAACAAATAGTCAAGATTTTGACCACCATGTATGACGCGAATGCATGATGCCATTATATTTTGTAATTATTTCCTTGTGGTTGTAAAAAGGCCCAACAAAGGTATCAATCTGACATGTTATATCACTGACATTAAATCAACGTTGATTGATGATGTGACGTCAATTTGTCTTTTTATTTTTTGTTTTCCTTTTTTGGACGTAATTTTGACGTCATATTGATGTTAAATTGACATAAAATGCCCACTGGGATAACATTTATTTGGAACATTTCAAGAACATAAAAATGTGTACTTTCTGTTATGTTATCATATTATAATCATTCATAAAAAGGCCCATGTATAAAAAACACAACAACACATTATCCATGCAGAAAATCTTTTGTTATTGTGGCCTCAATGTTTTCACCATTGACATATATATCACAGGGCTTTTACGTACATTTTCAACTTTTTGATGTGCTGTAAAAGTGTGCAGTTATAATTAAAAGTGGGCACTTGTAATTCACATGGTTGTGTTAAGAAATATAGTTGAAAGACTGATGTAGAAACATTATTCTTAATATTCTAACCTTAAAATAACATGATAACAGAAAGTGCACATTTTTATGTTCTTGAAATGTTCCAAATAAACGTTATTTGAATGTTTTATTGTTAATAAAAATTTTGGGGAATGAACGTTCCTGAACTTTATACTAACCTTAATATAACGTTCCAGCAACACAATGCTAGCCTTAAGATAATGTTCCAGCAACAGTATGCTAACCTTAGGGTAATATTCTAGCAACATTTTGCTAACATTTTGTACCAGCAATGTTATGCTAACGTTCCAGCAACATTTTTCTAACCTTAAGATGACGTTCCAGCAACATTAGGCTAACGTTCTAGCAACGTTAGGCTAACGTTCCAGCAAAGTTTTTCTAACCTTAAAATGATGTTCCAGCAACGCTATGCTAACGTTCCAGCAACGTTTTTCTAACCTTAAGATCCTGTTCCAACAACGTTAAGCAAACTGGACATTTCAACGTTTTTAGGACATTTCAAATCAACATTCCTACAACGTTAGAACATATTTTTCTTAGATGGGTCGTTTCTGATACAAAACCTACTGTTCTACTGTAGAAGTTTGGTCCCATTCTGGGCATTATCAGTGGGGTAATTTACGAGATACATATATGGAGCCTTAAGATAATGTTCCAGCAACAGTATGCTAACCTTAAGACAATATTCTAGCAACATTTTGCTAACCATAAGATAATGTACCAGCAATATTATGCTAACCTTAAGATAACGTTCCGGCAACGTTATGCTAACCTTAAGATAATGTTCCGGCAACGTTATGCTAACGTTCCAGCAACGTCTTTCAAACCTTAAAGTGATGGTTCGGAGTAGTTTCACCCTAGGGTCCTTTGCACCATGACCTCGAGCCAAACACGCCCCCAGAAGCTTTTTTCACCTGGGTCTAACATTGGACGAGTTAGCGTAGCGTAGCGTTATCAGCTGAATAGCTTAGCTCAGGGGCTAATGGATCCGAAGTGTCTCTTAACATTACCCAACTAATAATGCCCGAAATGATACCAAACGTCTACAGTAGTACAAATAGGTTATGCACTCATAAAATGATGGATTGTAAAGTTTGTAAGTACACCAGAAGTTTATGTAAATAACACTTGCCTGCTGGCTTCTGCTCTCTCCCAGTAAGCACACATACGTCGGCACGACGTATGCAATTGATCGCTTCGTCTGCAATTGATCGTTTCGTCTGCAATTGATCGCGGGTCATAAAGAAGAATAATGAAGCATCGTTTATTGAGCGTCTGGACGTCTTATTATGATCGCAATCTATACATTGCAGCGACGTATTAACTATGTCGGTGAGATGTATTAAAAGTTCCTCAGTTGTTCACGTGTCATTTGGAAGCATCGTTTATTGAGCGTCTGGACGTCTTATTATGATCGCAATCTATACATCGCAGCAACGTATTAACTATGTCGGTGAGATGCATTAACAGTTCCTCAGTTGTTCGCGGGTCATAATGAAGAATCGTTTATTGAGCGTCTGGACGTCTTATTATGATCACAATCTATACATCGCAGCGACGTATTAACTATGTCGGTGAAATGCATTAACGGTTCCTCAGTTGTTCGCGGGTCATTTGGAAGCATTGTTTATTGAGCGTCTGGACGTCTTTACTGTACACACACACTGTTGATGTGATGGACAGTGAATCTGAATTCTGCCCAGCAACATATTCGCACCACAGTCGATAAAGGAAGGGGAAAAAAAGTTGCCAGTCTACGAATGGTTAGGATGGAGACTGCTTCTTTGCTGCTGTCAAATACCATGGTAAGCACTATTTCATCTTAACCAAACGTTAATACAAATATTTCTCATGTGGAAGTTGGTGTTCATTGGACTAATAACAAGATATGTTAGTAAGTTACGCCATGTCATGGTTTAAAGTAACTTTAGAGCCGTTAAATCAGGCTCACATCGCACTAGCCGCCCTTTTTCACATTCATTTAAACTTAAAATATCCGTGCTCTAGTTAGTTAGCTTGCTATATGTACTAATCTGACTGAATTTGAATGTAAAGTTAACGTTAGCTGCTATGTCAGTTGCAGTACATGCCAGTAACATTAGCTAACGTGAGGCTGCTAGCTATAGCTAATTGAACGTTAGCTACCCGATATCCCTTAACGTTAATTTTAGCTAGCTAGCTAACAGTAACTGTGCCGCACCTCAGTCATACTTTGCTCATATCGGTTAATTAGATTTTTGTTTTGGCTTTAATGGAACTGAAATCTCAACAGGGAACATTTAAAGCTGAAGACTTGTTATATAATCAAAATGTAGCTAGCTAGCTAAAGGTAAATTCGGCATGTAGCGGTAGCTAGCTAGCTAGCTAATCTGCCAACTAACGTTAAATCATTTAAAAAAGGTGAAGAGGTTCAGGGGCCGTCTAATGGCAGGCTAACGTTCGTACTTATTACATTGTGATTGTAATATTTTATTTTACCCTGCTTAAATGACACTATGTAAAATTAGTTTAGGACCATTTAGCTAGTAAGACTGTGGTTCGTTTCTGTACACTCGGCATTAAATCTGGTTAACAACTGATTTTGAAAATGGGGTTGGGAGTGCCAACGGTCATAAAACATCAGTTATTACCTAGATGGTGCCCATTTTCGTGGGCTAACGTTAGCCTTCAAAACACTAATGAGCATCGTCACCTGTTACCATGATTTTCTTGCTGATATATCACTAACGTTGATTAATTAAAATAAAAACAATTTACCTAGCAAGCTAGCGTTAGCTTAATGTAGTTACTGTCCAGTCACTTAACTTTAAGTTTTACTTTTTGTTGAAGCTAAATTGACCATAAGCCTAACTGACATTAGCGGTTTATAATCGGCTTTAACAGGAACTAAACACGTTCGATGGACATATTGAATCAAATTTGACTTTGAGAGCAATACAATTATCAATATCACAATAATTTAATTGGTATATTGCTTTTTTCCCCCGTTTTTCCGTTAGAACGATGTAGCTATATGTGTGCATCTGTAAGATGTATGAAATACGTTGGAACGATGTATATACATATATATATATATATATGTCGCGGAGAGAGCGGCTACATGTCGTTTGAAAGCACGTACAGCGCGACGTTCCGGGACGTCGTACAGTGAGCAAACGAGCAATCTACTACTATCCCCCGATGAATTTGGATTACATCGCCAATACATCGTGGGCGTATGTGTGCTATAATGTTTATAGCAAGGGTAACTTTGGTAAACTGTTAGTTGATGTTTGTTTGCTTGTTTGTTTCACTAGTTATCCCTCATTAAAAAGGGGATTCTTGCTAAGAATATCACCATCTTCTACAAAATGTCAGGAATACACTGTGTTCATTGCGAAACAGTAGTTACAATACTAAAAATACTGCATCCTGACTAAAGAGCAGTATTTTTTGATAGTAGCTTTCACATAGTGGGGTGTCTTTTTATGTTGGTATGATGTATAGTGGAAGATCAGAAAACGTGGGCAGGAGGTGGGAGAGAAGGCAATGCAGAGATGAAGGACATCATACCACAATAATAGTTGTGTGTATAAGCCTGATCAACAAGTGAAAAGAGTCAGGTATGTTATTGTCATATTAGTTTGTTGCAAGATGCAAATTACACACCTGTAATCTGAATCTATCTAGTATTTGGGGCAGGCGCAGTGCCACTCATGATTCTTATGTGTTGCTCTATTTTTTTAACCCCCTGTGTGTTCAAGGGATCCTAGACTTTCTCTATCTATTACATTGTACTTGAATTATTAATTACCTCTGTATATTAATCTCTTTCAGATAAGAGGAAAGAGTTTGAAAACTGATTTAACGACCACTGCTGAATTGGCCTGCTAAGAGGAAAAGGCACTAATGATTCCAGAACAGGAAGCCAAAGAAGAAGACCTACACAGACTTTGAAATGGGTAGGTAATAAACTATTATTAAATCATATCCATCTATCAACAGTAAATATTTTAACCCTTTGGAAGTTGTACTTAAGTTACATTTTGTATTCAAATGTAACCCTAATGTGCAGTGAAGGAGATATACCACACGTCCTTCCTGCTGCTGCCAGACTTTATAATCAACACTGCTCCAACTAGACCACACGCACCCTATCTGACAATTTACTCACGGGAGTAGGAAGTAAAGAGAGGGCAGCATAAAATGACACCTTTGGTTTCAAAAGTAAATACTTTTTAAATAATTGTGATTACTATGAAACCTTGATGTTAGCCTTTTTAGAGAGAAAGTTATGGTATTTTTTATGGGACGATTTATAACATGCTATTTAAAGCTTTAATTTACAAAGTGATCTAAATACATATTGTCAGAATGCGGCTTTAACAGCGGTTGAGGCTAGATGGGGAACAGTTACAGTTAGCACACAAAACACAGACTTGTTAAGTTCAGGAAACAGATCGTGGTTTGAATAAAAAACTCTAGAGGAATGAAACAAGTTTTCCTGGGTGAAAGTATAACAAATATATTATTATATTAGTCTAGATTTTTGCGTAACTTTTGGCCGTAGCTGTATCCCTTCTACCGTAAACAGCCCACCTTGAACTTCATCCAAAGTGAAACTGCACAGACTGCAGCACCCCCTACTGACCAAATGTCCTTACTGTTCAATTATATTTAAAGGCTGAATTTGGGCTTCTGAGGAAAATTTAGCAGAGAATTTAACTACGTTAACAACATTTGGCTTGCCATATTCTACTTGCCATATTCTTCTATTCACATCTGCAAAAAAAAATATTACTCAACCACTTCTTAAAAAAAACAAAGGGAGATGAAACAAAATGTATTAAAAGATACTTCTTCGAATAACGCACAAAACCCAAATCTTTTGTTCTTGTCACTGCAGCAGCACCACTGTGGGACCCTACTTTCCTCGAAGTACGGGCCGGCCATCAAGGAGTTCCCCGACTGGCAACAGACTGGAGCAGAGGCTGTAGCAGGGACAGAGCATTTTTTTTGCTACTGAAATAATTTACATTATGATAGAAAGTGGACAATATAGTGTGACAATTATTTTTGTTCTCCAACATGTACACACTGCTGTTGTGAAGCAGTGATATACAGTCTCACGAGTGTGTAGTCAAAAGAGAGAAATACTGTATATTTCACGCGCTCCTACAGATTAAGAAAAATGATTAATTTTGTTAATAAATAAATGTTATTCTTGGCTCAATTGTTAAGTGTTTGGGTTCAAATAACATTACCATGATCCCATAGGCATCCAAAAATTGAGAAAGTGACGTTTTTAAAACTGAAACAAGGTGTTTGACATCCTGTTGTGTGTGCAAACCCCTTTTATTACCACGGGTTTACGGACAGTCTCTAATAATTGGGTATCACCTGGAACACAGCCAATAATCGAGAGACACACCCACCAAACGAGAGAAAACATAACTCAAGCCGTTGCACCCCGTTCCCAGGAAACGTGCGTGCCCCAGCTTTTTGCCTGAGGGGAAGCCTACAGTCTCAGACTTTAAAAAAAAAACCTGGTTTAAGCTTTTAACCCTTGTGTTGACTTCGGGTCAAATTGACCTGTTTTCAACTTTTGTTTTCTATCAGAAAATATGGGACGTAGAAACAAGCGCTGAAAATGTGTAGAAGAAAAGTTTAATAATTTTCTTTTCAAGGTTGACGGGAAGACAACTAAAGGTAATGTTTTTGTACATTAGCCCTTAGTATAGACCACAGTAGGATAATTATCCCCAAATCTAGCTACATACAAGAATATATTTTAATGTGTTACAGTGTGCTATTTTCTATAATGATTTTAACTTGTGTAAATTGTCTTTGAGTACCCTGAAAAGCGCTTTATAAATAAAATGTATTATAAGTAATTGTGTATGGTTTATCTATCTTACTTTAGCAATTCAATTTAGTAAAGATATTTAAAGTAATTGTGTGTGACCTATACTGACCAGTTTTGTTAAATGGATTAATGCAGGATCAATTGATCTGCACATTTTCCTGACATCTGTACTACGTATAACAGATGTCAGGAAGATGTACCTGAGACTGCATCTGTAAGATGTATAGCAGATGTTAGAACGATGTATATAAGCCTGCATCTCTACGATGTATTGCATACGTTAGAACGACGTATATAAGCATACATCTCTACGATGTATTGCATACGTTAGAACGATGTATATTGCCTGCATCTCTACGACGTATGGCATACATTAGAACGATGTATATTGCCTGCATCTCTACGACGTATGGCATACGTTAGAACGATGTATATATGTATACGTCGCGGAGAGAGCGGCTATATGTCGCTGAAACGTAGCGCAGCGACGTCGCGGGGACGTCGTGCCAGTGAGCAAACTACCAAAATACTACGTATCCCCGATGCATTCTGATTACATCGCCAATACGTCGCCGCAACGTATGTGTGCTGACTGGGCTGCTGTTGTTGTTGCTGCTGTAAGACGGGTGCTTAGGGACGTCTACAAATTCCAACACCGAAAAGAGATGCAACAAAAATATTTATTAATTTAACTTATTTTTTTAAAGTAAGTGCTGTAGTATAACTAGCAGGAGACAAGTTATAATTGAGGTAAGTTTGGAGACATTACCTTATTTAATCATTAAATGAATAAATATTTTTGTTGCATCTCTTTTCGGTGTTGGAATTTGTAGACAGCCCTAAGCACTCTTACTGCCCGGTAGTAACAGCAGCAGCAGCAGCAGCAGAGACGAGAAGCCAGCAGGCAAGTGTTATTTACATACACTTCTGGTGTACTTACAAACTTTACAATCCATCGTTTTATATGTACATAACCTATTTGTACTACTGTAGACATTTGGTATCATTTCGGGCATTATTAGTTGGGTAATGTTAAGAGACACTTCGGATCCATTAGCCCCTGCGCTATTCAGCTGATAACGCTACGCTACGCTAACTCGTCCAATGTTAGACCCAGGTGAAAAAAGCTTCTGGGGGCGTGTTTGGCTCGAGGTCATGGTGCAAAGGACCCTAGGGTGAAATTACTCCAAACCATTACTTTAAGATGACGTTCCAGCAACGTTTTTCTAACCTTGAGATACCGTTAACCAGCAACGTTAAGCAAACTGGACATTTCAACGTATTTAGGACATTTCAAATCAACGTTCCTACAATGTTCTTAGAACAATTTTTTGTTAGCTGGGTTGGTCCCATTCTTTGCAGAACGTTCATCCATCACAAAAAAGGTGATAAAGACGTTCCAATAACGTTGTTCTAAGAACGTTTTCTATCAACATTGTGGGAACTTTCATCATTCACAAATAACGTGATAAAGACGTTCCGATAATGTTCTAAGAACGTTTTCTATCAACATTGTGGGAACTTTCATCATTCACAAATAACGTGATGAAGACGTTCCGATAACGTTGTTCTAAGAACGTTTTTTTCCCAACGTTACAGGAACGTTATAACGTTACATGAACGTTATAACGTTACATGAACGTTCCGAAAACATTATTTTAATAACGTTTTGTACTAACATTTACACAACTTTTGAGGAACGTTAGTGAAAGTTCTGGGAACGTTCCCTGTTAGCTGGGAAGTCCCTTAAGACTCTCCATCTGATCGAAAATGCTGCAGCGCGTGTTCTCACAAGAACAAAGAAAAGAGATCATATTTCTCCTGTATTAGCTGCTCTGCATTGGCTTCCAGTAAAATCCAGGATTGAATTTAAAATCCTTCTCCTGACCTACAAAGCTCTAAATGGTCAAGCACCATCATATCTAGATGAGCTCCTAATACCTTATTGTCCCACTAGAGCACTGCGCTCCCAGAATGCAGAGTTACTTGTGGTACCTAGAGTCTCTAAAAGTAGAATGGGAGCCAGAGCGTTCAGTTATCAGGCTCCTCTCCTATGGAACCAGCTCCTAATCTGGGTTCGGGGGGCAGAAACTGTCACCGCATTCAAGAATGAACTTAAAACTCTCCTATTTGATAAAGCTTATAGTTAGGGGGTGAGGAGTTGCAGCGTCCGCCTAATCAGGCCCATCTGCTTCTCTTCATAGTCGTCAGATTAATAATATAGCAAAAGTAGAGGGAGGCAGGCCAGCACGGCCCGATCCGGCAGGGGAGAGTTCCAAGCCCGAACAGGCTACCTCTCCTTTGACCTGTCTCTCTTAGTTACGCTGTTATAGTTCTAGACTGCCGGGGGAATTCCTTCCTTTGACACACTGAGCTGGTCACTCCTCTCCCTTTCTATTTCCATTTGTGTGCAAGAAGAATTTGGGGTGGGGGTTGGGGGGGACTGCTGGCTGTTACTGGGAGGTCAAGAGGACAGCAGGGGTTTATAGATTAGTGAGTTACAGAGGAATCAGAAGGAGAGGAGACAGTGGTGACTGTTTGTTTGGAGGGAATGATCAGTCCTGGAGTCTGAGGTGCTCTGATGATGGTTCCTCTGTCAGGCACAATAAGAGAAACAGTCCTCACTTCCTCCTCTGTCTTTAACAGAGTAGCAGTGTATGTGGACTTTCCTGCTGGCACTCTGTCCTTCTACACAGTCTCCTCTGACTCCACCTCCACACCTTCAACACCACATTCACTCAAACTCTTTATCCTGGGTTTGTGGTCTGGTCAGCTGGTTCCTCAGTGTCTCTGTGTCCTCTGCAGGACTGAGAGTCTCTCCTGTGGACAGGAACACTGACTGAAGATCAGCTGCTGAAATCAAAGTTCAGTCTGTTCACCATCACACACTACCAAACATGAATAATTTGTTCCAATAAATCACATGTCAATATAAACATTCAAGCCCATCTATCTCTGTGCTCCTTTTCACTCCGAAACATTTACTTGTTTCGTCTTCCACAACTGTTTAGGTTTCTGCAGATTTCGGATGCCGATTAAAAACAAGCCAACCAATTAAATGACTTTTGTTTAATGCAATCAATACATTCTCTCAGACGTCAATCTGTTCATACTGTCACACAACAATGTGGGTATCGATCCATTAGATCTCACAGCATAGTGTCCTCTTTGACAAAAAAAATAAAGATTATAAAGACAACATCTGGGGAAGTAAAGAAGTATTCACTTCATGAATTACTTTTTACTTGTGCTTCACTTGTGTTACTTAGTTTTTAATATGTATTATCTTGTATGTTTTTATGTAAAGCACATTATGATTCTATCTGTGAAAAGTGTTATTTAAATAAAGCTATGCTGAATTAATCAGAAAGCAGCAACGATTCATAAGAAAAACTTAAATTCATGTTTAAAATTTTTTCGTAATTCATCCATCCTCTTTATATGTTTCTAAAAACACTGAAGTATATGTTGCCATGTTTTGCTGGCTGTACTCTGCATTTTGCTTGATTGAAGATGGGGGCCTAAGTGCTGCATTTTGTACCATGTGTTGTGTATTGGTTTTTGGTGTTATGCCCCTGGAGACAAGGGTGAGCATATCATGCTCTCACCTATACACACCTGCAAGCTAGAATCACTCTGATGTTCCCATTGTGTCACTACACCCTGGGGAAGGCTCAAGCCGACATTGGTGTATTTTTTAATGTATTGCCCTATTTAATAAAGACCTTTTTATCACTTTTTGTAACCAACCTTGAGTGCCTGGACTTGATTTTTTCATGATTTTCTTGGTCTTTATTCTACCTCCTTTGTCATGTTTAACAATGTTTACACATGCCTGAAAGTCCAGCAACATTATACTGTTAGATTTATAATGGAGTTTGGTGGGAGAGAGATGGAACTAAACAGACATGTTTCAGTGTTTATCTTACATCATTCATGTATTAACTAAATAGTTGCTGATTAATGTTCTATGTATTAACTAGTAGCGGTGGGAATCTCTTCACGATACGACTTATGTCACGATACGATGTTATTGCGGTTTTAAACATATTGCAATATTCTGGAATATATTACAATTTATTACCTTTTTTTCCAACTTCAAATTCTTGGTGCAGCTTACCTAAAGTCTAACTTCACTATCAGCAGGAGGCATCTGCATTGAGGTACAGAGAGAGGACTTCCCTCTGGCTGCATGCATTCTTCAAACCACACACAGAGTATTCATTCACTTTTTATCCCTGGAATTAGTTTAATGTATTGATGATAATGTTTTATTTTCTCTTTCAAAGACAGATAAAAGACAAACCAGACACAGAAGCAGACACATGCTTTGAGATTTGATTTTATATCAATACAAGAAGTGATCTTTGATAGAGATAGAGAACATGTGTGTCCAGATGTGTGTGTGTGTGTGTGTGTGTGTGTGTGTGTGTGTGTGTGTGTGTGTGTGTGTGTGTGTGTGTGTGTGTGTGTGTGTGTGTGTGTGTGTGTGTGTCTGTATCACACACATCTGAAGCTGGAGTTCCTGAGGTGGTCATACAGATTTAAAGTCCTTGTTTAAGGACCAAACTGTGGAGGAGCTGAAGCAGAACATGACATCTGTATTTTCAACAGTCTGAGCCAGGGACGTCACTAAGATTGAAAAACAGGGTGGGGCTTAGCCCCCAGGGTATTTGTAACATGCATTTGCAAACACTTTGCACTCACATCTTTCATTACTGTATTAGAGCTACACTTATGTCAACAGCCAGTCGAGAAACCAATATGTTAACAAGTAAAAAGGGACAGACATATCCTCTTCTTCTATTTCTACTCTGTTCCTTCTGTCTTATCCTTTAAGATAAAAAAAACCCTGATGCTAATTCTAATGACTTCGAAATGCAAATTGGTCACATGTAACAACATCCAAAATGTCCAAAAACAGACAAACAGAGGCCAGAAAGCTAATAAGTTGGTAAGTTAAACAAATATGACAAATAGCAGTAAAAGAAAAAAAAAAAAAAATAAGCATCACTGCATACTTTATCATGTAAGATATTAATACGGATCCTGTTTGAAGTGGCTACTGTCTAAATACAATAATCTGATGGCGGAAGGAATAAAATATTTGTATATTACTTATATATATATATTACTTTATATACTGTATGTACTGTATGTAGGGTTGTTTTCATTTTATTTTCACATGTGTATCTGTGGGCATGTGCTCATCTTTAGCCTAGCCTACATTTAGGCAACATCTACATATTTGTTTAATTTATCACAGCCAATGAATGCAGAAAGTTAGCTAGCATATATAATAAATATAATGAAATAATTTAGTTTAGGCTATGCATATTACCTAGACCTGCCAACTACTGCTTATTGTTAGAAGAAAACAAAACAATCCTTAGACCTATAGACCACTACTGACCTCAATCATGCCGGCTCCCTCAGAATCAACTGCTCTGCCAATCTCCTGCTTCTCTTTCTCTCTGCTGAAATATCTTCCAATATCCATCTCACAACTCTTATAGGGACTAGTAGATTTAGGAATAGCTTCTTTCCCGAAGCAATAACAGTCTTAAATTATGAAGCTAAACTTCTTAACATTTTTTAATGATGCGGTTTGCACAGTTACTCAGCGCTTTATCACATTAGAATATTTATTAACCACTTAGTGTGGAGTGGGCAAGTTGTGTTCTTATGCTTTTGTGTTATGGTTAGGATGTGCTGGCATGAAAGACGTGATGGTATGAATGATGGGTGAGATGTATTTGGTGTGTGTGTGTGTGTGTGTGTGTATGTGTGTGTGTGTTTGCGTGCGCAATGAATGTGTCGCAATATCAGTTTTACATATATACTGTATGTTTTATAATGATGCACCTTACTAGAGTGGCTCTACAATCTCATTGTACGTAAATGCAATGACAATAAAGGCATTCATTCATTCTTCTGCTCAGTGAATTGAAGGATACGATACAATAGCATTAACAGGGAACCTGTGACTTTTACATTTCAGTGACAACAAGATTCTATGGGGATTGATATGGTTTTAGAATATGCCTACTATAGAGATAGGCTATATTATTGGCAATGAATAAAGAGTTGTGATTAGCTTGCTAAGTTAACCATTCCATGTATTTCGCTCGTTCACTCTAGCTAGACTTTAGTTTTCCATAGCAAACCAAAATATCCCCTTTCCTTTACCTCAAGACGTAGCTAAAGGTAAATAGGTCATTAAAAACAACTTACAATTTCACTCTGTATCACTACGTGTAATCAATCTTCCTTTCACCATTAACGTGTGTATCGATGTGTGTATGTGTGGGGGGGAGGGTGCGTAGTGAGTTCAGACCAAAGAGTAGCGACGAGACGAGATGAATCCCCCAGTTGCTCGCAACGCTCTGAAAGCTGCCAGTTCACACCAATGCAACAAGAGATCTTGATAGCACAACGACTCTTTGTACTTCTGTCTAACTTCCGACTTCTCGGCTATTTTTTTTTAGCTATATACTGTATATATCATTTAATGAGGATAAATTGAATTGTTATTGTTGTTCTTATAATTATTTAGGGGAGTTTAGGAACATTTTGGGGTAGCTTCAGCCCCCCTAAAATAACCTAACAATGTCCCTGGTCTGAGCAATGTCACGCACTAATGGAGCTCTGAATATCTGTTCTTTTGGAGGACGCTGATGCTAATTAGTCTCTCTCATCACTGATTACATCTCAAATATATTCAGATTATTATTATATATGACAAAGAAAAATCCTCACAGTTTGAGAACCTGGAATCAGAGAATATTTGGGATTTTTTTTAAACAGTAAAATAACTTTATTTGTATAGCACCTTTAAAAACAATAGTTTAAAAAAGTGCTTTGACAGAAGAAACAAAAGCAAATACACATCAACACACACACCACTGTAATAGTAAAACAGAAGATGGGGCAGTTTTAAAGGACAGAAAAAGTTACAATTCAATAAATAAAATGAAATTAGCAGGCAATAGGGTAAAAGGACAATAAAAAAGGAGATAAAAAGACAGCATAACATAAAAGCGAGTCAATAAAAATGTGTCTCTGTCTGATCATTTCCTTTCCTCGACACTACCATCTATGTTCTGGAAGTTGTTCTTCTAAACAAAAGAGCAAATTAACATTCAGAAACTTCACGGGAGAAAGGAGGAGATCACACATCTTTTTTATAAACCTCCATAGAAAATGAAAGACTTAAATTCTGGTTTCTATCTCTGGGGAAACTCTGAAACATTTAGTGTGTTTGGCCAAAGCAAAACTAAAACTACTGTCTCCAACTTAGAGAGTAAAACCTGGTTTTATATTCCACTGACATGACTAATAAATGTGATACCATTACCATATTGGAATAACATAATGTTGCATTATTTTCAGCACATTCTCCCAGGTCCATCCACTATGCAGTTAAAGAAGTGATTTAAACAAGTGAATTACTTTTTACAATAGTTGATTCCTCCAGTAGATGCCGACTGTCTGCCTCCTTCTCCTTCAGGGCGCTTTCTCCTGAGCCAGCGGCATCATGGGAGGTTCCACCTCCTCCCTCGTTGACGAGGTAGAAGATGATGATGCCCCCCAAGTGAGAACAAGTGAGTAAGAAGTGAAAGACTATTTTATTTTATTATTGCATATGATGTGGGGGGTGCACTGGAATATCTGTTGTCAGTCTGTGTTGAATGTTCTTCTAAGAAAAATACAAACTCATGAAAACATTCTAAGACAAGAGAATAAATGTTTGTTTCTTACCTTTTCAAAGGTTCCCGTTGAGTCTGGGTCTTCTTCCACCTTTGCTGCCTGATACCCAGAGAAAGAAATCCTTTGCTCGTGTGAGTAACGTTACATCCCGCTACCAAACACACAGGCATCGTAGCTAGGCCTGGCAAACTTTAAGGATTCGGGTTATTCTGAGTCTAATGGTTGTGCGAGTCACTTGAATCACTAAATCGCTAATGGAAACTCAGTCCTGCTGCGCACAACCACTCGCCACCTCATGCTGCTGCTCACAAGTTTTGAGCCAGACTGTTTATTTATTGTCTTAACTTAGTGTAGCCTAAGCAATATATAGTCTTTCAATGTAGACATAGAAACAGGAACGGAGAAATGCCCGTAGTGAATACATTATTATTATTTGTTTAAATCGACTGTGTGCTCGACCTAATTGTATTTTAACATGCTACATTTATACACCAGACCTACAGTAGGCCTAGCTAGGCTTCGTGCAGAACATTGTATGTTATTTCAGAATTGAAAGAATGGCTTTTGTTGTGGATTTGCTTTACCCTGACTCGAGGAGAGACTTCCCTCGCTCATCTGAATCAGATCCCCTCATGACAACGTAGCCGGCTGAAGCGCGGGATTGACTGACTCGCATGAGCATCGACAACTCACGAGTCATCCAGGGCTCGTGAGTTCTCGAGTGAATCTGAGTCTGCGGGTCGGATAACATGTCTCGGACTGTCTCTCTGCTCACTCAGTCGCTTGAGTTGACTTGTGGAGTTGTTGTTGCCGACGAAATTGTTAAAAAGCTTTTTGCAGCTAAGATGGCTAATACTAGTAGTAGCTAATGTTACAAAAGGTTTATTTGTTGCGCTGTTATCATTTTAGATTGAATTGAAGTAGGACTCAACTGATCCGAGTTAATGATACCAGAGACTCAATTTAAAGAATCGGGTTAAAGATCCGAGTGAATCACTACTCAAATAGGTTTAATACTGACATACGTGATGATTTAATAAACTTTCAGAAAAATCTGTTGACCATTATGTAATGTACACCTGGTAGTTGCTGCAGTTGTTTTTTGGTAATCCATCAATGTAAATTCCTGAAAAGACAAAGTACTTCAGATGCAAAATTATCAAATCCAATATTTCCATAAAACAGCTCATTAATTTAAAACATTGACACCACAGTGTAAACAGTACATCAAATTAATATTGTCTGACGGTGCATTTCACATTTATATTGCCCACCACTAGTAATAGTTATTCAGTCTGACATCACAGGACTGTTTGTAGCAAGACACAGTTGGGAGAAAGATTGAAGGTTCACCTTTTCACACACAGTACTATACCAGACTTGATGGATAAATCACACCTAATCCAGATTACAGGTCTTTGTGGGTTCACTGCAAACTTCACATATGTCATCATATCACACAAATATCAGCAAACTATAGATCCTATAGTCTCTCAGTTGAATAGTCAAGACCGCAGAGGTAACTTCCTGCCAGAACACCATGCTAAAGGACGTCTGATATATTAACATACAGCAAAATGTTTGATGAACTGTTACTTTTACAGTACAGATGCATAATGATCAGAATACAGTAAAATGAGTGTGAGCCAGCATGCCAGCATTTAGATTAAAAGGAAAAGATCTGATATTAATCCAGATGTTTGTAATGTAGATGAACAAAATAACTCTCCCAGAAAATATCTGATCACCGACTCATACACACCAGAAGACAACTAAAACTGGGATTCCAACAGTGCTCTCAGAGGAAGCAACATTTATTTTAGACATTAATAAAGACATTATGATTACATAGCCAGAGGACTTTTTTCTTCATTGTTTGTAAGACAATTTCATAGCATATTTCCAAAATCATTCAATGTATGCATACATAATGTTTTTTTGTTTACACTTTACTTGAAGTTTTCTACATAAGAGTGACATGCCATTCTCATGAACGTGACATAAAACATTATAAACAAGTCATAAAAAACGCTTTTTTAGTAACTGTCATTCGGTTTTGTCATGACAAGTTATGGTTAGGGTTAGGGTTCATGTGTCATGACTGTGTCATGTGAGTGTCATGTGTTCATGACAGTGTCATGTCACTCTAATGTAGAAAACTTCAAGTAAAGTGTTACCGTTTTTTTTATTTTGTTTTAATCATACTGATCTGTTCTGGGATATTATTACATTTTCTGTGAACCCGATAGCTGCCATCACCACTCACGAAACTGGTTATAAATGTTAATCAAACATATTGTTTAAACAAATTAAATGACGATGATACTGAAACCCAGTCAATCAATTCTAGCTATTTGCTGTCATTAAACCAGCAACCAGTTTGTATGCCCTCATGTCAGAGCAGTAACAGATGCTTTGCAAAAAAAAAAAGCTTTTTCCATACAATTAAATGTTTCCAATGCCTGTTGATCATCACTGCAAGAGATAAAATGTAAAAAGAAATCAAACTGAGAGGCAAAATGTTGTGAAGGATTTTGAGTTTAAAAGATTCGGCTACATCCATCCTGGAATGTTTTTTTTTCTTTCTACTGAATCTATCAAATGTAAAGTTAGCAACAATAAGACAAAAAGTCCCCTGAAATAACAAAACAAAATGACAGCGATGAAATTAAATGTTGTAAAACAAATTTTAAAAAGAGTAAAAACTTGCTATTTTCCTTCCTTTTTTTCTTTTGGTGACCCTCTTCCCTTCAGCCATGTTTTTAAGCTGGGTCCTGTTCAAGGGGGGGCGTTGTGGCGTTTTTGTGGTTGTAGTTGCAGCCTAGAGCCAGGTGGGTTAATGAGCGCGCTGTTATAGATGCTTCTTTTTGTTGATCCCATTGTGCAAATGCTTTCTACAACAGAGAGACGTTCAGACAACAGAGAGTCAGTGTAATGAGAGAAAATGACAGGATGGGAAAGGAAAGAATAAGCTTGTCAGAAGAGGTGATCAGCAGATGTGAGGCATTAGCAGGCAGAGAGGATATCAGCAGTGGACAGGTAGATAAGGAGTGTCACATCTCCATACGGTCTCAGGCTCTTTGATCCTATCTACCTGTGAGGGCCGCTAGTTACACAAGCTCAGTGGGAGACCTGCTCTCTCTGCATCTACACCTCAACTTCAGGAGCAAATGTCTGCTTGAGTTATCAAATCTTTGGATTGTACCACAACACAACAGTTTAGAGACAGGGTCAGTTTTTTTCTGTGAGTATTCCAAACTGGCCAAAGGCTACCATGATAATCAGCAGCAGATGATAGAGGTGCACATGACATGACACTAAGGCAACTCCTTAGATAAAGAGATGAATCCATAAGTTCAGATAAAAAGCCACAAACTTTGTTTTTAGTCAAGTTAGCGTTTTCTTGTTTTAAGCTCAATATTGCAAAGTGCTGAGTACTTTTTGTCACATTAGAAGAGACCCCCATTATGTAACACATACATTAAACTATGTGTAAATTTCATAAAAATCCATATCATTCTAGACAATCTACTTAAACCTTTTATAGAGGCATAGTAATTATTACATTAACTGCTAAGTTGGGTATAAAAAGGACACTGACTTGTTTGGCTACAAAACTGCCAAAACTGCCTTTGAAAAGTGCTGTGTGTGTGTAACATTTTACAACATAAATGTATGGTCTGTAAGCAGTGGTAATACAGATGGAATGATTAAGGGGTATCAAACTCATGGCAGTGGCATTGACAGCCAATTCCTAATGAATGCCATAATTCCCAATAAAAGCTGCTTTTTATGTAGAATCATGGCTTTTATATAACGCAGAATTTGGTTGACAACAGAAAGAAGACTGTGTCATGTCGTGATATTATGTAGAAACCATCTCTCTTTGTAAGTAAATTGGTTTGAGGCCTGTGTTTATTATTTTTTGGAGCCTACGCTGGCGTGTTGAATTATCTTGTTAGACCATGGTTATACCAGCCACACCAGCAGCTAATATTTATTTCTGTTAACATCAGCTGTGTTTTGTTCAGTCAGTGCTAATAAGCAAATTTTAGCATTTTAACACACTAAACTAAGATGGTGAACAAGGTAAATAGTATTCCTGCTGAACATCAGCATGTTAGTATTGTCATTGTGAGCATGGTAGCAAGCTGGCGTTAACATTTAGCTCAAAGCACCGCTGTGCCTGTGTATAGTCTCATAGACCTGCTAGCATGGCTAAAGTATCTTGTTTATTAAGAATATTACAATACACCTGGTTAAGTGTTCATATAAAATAAAATTTGAAATGTATTCATGAAATATTTACAGTACAGGCCAAAAGTTTGGACACACCTTCTCATTCAATGCGTTATTTTATTTATTTTCATGACTATTTACATTGTAGATTCTTACTGAATGCATCAAAACTATGAATGAACACATATGGAATTATGTACTTAACAACAAGTGTGAAATAACTGAAAACATGTCTTATATTTTAGATTCTTCAAAGTAGCCACCCTTTGCTTTTTTATTAATAAGGGAAAAAATTCAACTAATTAACCCTGACAAGGCACACCTGTAAAGTGAAAACCATTTCAGGTGACTACCTCAGGAAGCTCACTGAGAGAACACCAAGGGTTTGCAGCGCTATCAAAAGGTGTGCCTTGTCAGGGTTAATTAGTTGAATTTTTTCCCTTATTAATAAAAAAGCAAAGGGTGGCTACTTTGAAGAATCTAAAATATAAGACATGTTTTCAGTTATTTCACAATTTTTTGTTAAGTACATAATTCCATATGTGTTCATTCATAGTTTTGATGCCTTCAGTGAGAATCTACAATGTAAATAGTCATGAAAATAAAGGAAATGCATTGAATCAGAAGGTGTGTCCAAACTTTTGGCCTGTACTGTATTTTGACAAACTTCTCTGTCTTGTGGCATTAGGTCAGCCATTGGTATAAGACAGGGTTTCTACAGGTTTCAACAAGTCACTTTTGAGACTTTTTAAGACCTTTATGAATGAGATGTAAGACCTATATCACGACATTAAAGTACAATGAAATGCAGAGTAACAAAAGTACTTGCAAAGTAAACAACAAATTGAATAAAAGCAACACAGAGTAACAATAATCTGTATACAGCAAATTATATGTGGACTATCGAAAGAAAGAACTACAACACCATGGAATAAAAACAACATACCAATTAGAGGAGTTACATGGATGTAGGGAAATTAAGGCATCTTCAAAATGATTTAAGACCTAGAACACAATACTTGAAGAATAGAATTTACAACTTTTTTAAGGCCTAAAATTTAGATTTAGAAATTTTAGACCTTTTAAGACCCCACCGAAACCCTGATTAGAACCACCTACACTGGTGTCTAACTACACTACTGCTTAATGTTCATATCTCCATAGTGACCTGTCTTACAACTAATGACTTATTGATGTGGACATTCCTCAGATGAAAATGAAAACCTGCGCTGAGGTCTCAAATGACACGCTTGTCTGTTGGTGTAAGCTCACCCCTGGGCAGAGTTATGATGTCCAGCATCATCATCATCATCGTCATCATCGTGGTTTTCTGCCTGAGGTTCCCTGAGCAGGCCAGCTGCCGTGTTGTTGCCTTCCTAGTCCTCGTACTCCCTGATGTCGTTCACCTCCTTCACTTTTAGCACCTTCACTACAAAAACAACAATGAACTACACACAGAACAAGGGAAAAACAGGATACACAAAAGAGGTCAGATTGTGTCATTGTTGTGGCAGTTTAAGACAAAACTAAAAACATTGCCCATAAATGCTTTTTGGGTTTGAATTAAGAAACCTGTGTGTCCTCCTCACCAAGAACCAGTAGATGTTAATGAGCAGCAGTGCCAGGAGAAGAGTGCTGAAGAAGAAGTAGAAGGGGAAGTTGGGGACCGACTGGAGGCTGGACACACATGTGGCGTACAGCACTTTGAGAGGGAACCAGTAGAGACGGAACCAGAACCTGAGAGAACACAATAGAAATGAATGACTATTCATCTGCAGATCAACTCTCTCTGTGTATCAGGCATGTGCAGAAGGGGGGGGTGCTTGAGCACCTGCCCCTTTGCCCCTTGATGCCCAAAGTGCCCTTTTGTCAAGGCAAAAAATAAAAATGTAATTAAAGGCCCTTTTGTGAAGGCCTGCCCAAATCAACTATTAGTAAATTAATGAATAATAATTTATTCGTAAATAAAATGAACCACATGATGACCTTTCACCTGACGACCTCATCCAGACCGGGACAATTTGCCGCACGCACGTTTTTCAATATCATGCACGCGCACTACTACCAGAAGGAGAGGATCTTCAATACCGCGGCTGCTGGTAAGTGCTGTTCTCAGCGAAGCAGTGTGTTTGTAACGTTTACTGATGATTATTATTATTATTTTACAAGAACGACGTGAAGAGAGCATGGAGCTGTTGTTTATATTGCTGTGTGTGTGCGTGTGTGTGTGTGTAGCCTAGAAGTAATGTTTAGTTTGCTGTTTTTTGAGGGAGAAAAGTTTCATGGGCGTAGAGGGGTCTTGTCTTTTTATTTTATTTGACTAAAAACTATTTATACTTTGAACTATTATTATTATTCCAGTATTTATTTAAAAAACGTAAAAATAATTATCACAACACTGGTAAAGGCTTATACTGATTTTCTCATTCTCATCCTCCAAATTAGCCTATACTTAGCCTATCAATCCTTTATTATCCTTACCATTCAAAAAATGTATAAATTCAGAACAGGATTAAAATAGAATTATATTTTATATGACAAAAATATATTTTTTCTACAACAGCAACAGTAGTGTTTACAACAGCAACATCTCCATAGCCTGTAAACTCAATAATATATGTCTGGAAATAATAAATGTAAAAATATCAATGTCAATATAAAATGAACAATATAACTGACTTGACACCAAAGTACAGAGTGAAGGAGATATGGCCCTAATAGATTTCAGGTATGAAGGTATGAAATGTCCCTTTGTTTGTGTGTGTTCTGCAGTGCAAAGATGCCTCGCAAAGAGAGGAGAATAAAACAAAAAAAGGAGCTGCTTGAGGCAACAAAAGGCAGTGGATCCCTATCCAGCTGGTTTATGAACAGCACAACAGGTAAGAATACCACATGTAGCCTACCATTTGTTTACACTGCATAGGTATTTTAGACATCAACTACAACAGTAATAATAATTACGATATTGCAGTGTATCAGTTATTTAATGTTTTGTATCAATACTGAAGGTATTATTGATTAGGTGCAAGAGTAGTAGTGATTGTTAATGATTAATGTTGAAATTGTGCCTTGTTCTTAGATGGAGAGAGAGTGGAAAGTAATAGATCAGATGAAGAGATGGAGATAGAGGCTGGAGAGAAAGAGGGAAATGTAGAGGCACAAGAGACAGAAACAGAGCAGGGAACAACAAGCCAGGAGACAGAGACTGGAGAGAAAGAGGGAAACGTAGAGACAGAAACAGTGCAGGGAACAGCAAACCAGGAGAAGGAGACAGAAGCCAGAGAGGGGCTATTCTCTAACCTACTTGGACTACTACACCCAACTGACCCTGCCCACGTCCTACAATTCAACATAAAGTACAATGAGGCCTTTATCCGAATGTGTGATAATATTGGACCCTGCCAACTAGCACTTTAATTTCCAAAGAATGTAGAGGGACGGTCATTTCAGAAGAAGTGGTATGAGAATAACGCATGGCTAGAATATTCTCCTAGCACTGATGCCATGTTTTGTTTCAGCTGCCGTCTTTTTTTAAATGATGAAAGATACAAGAGTCACACTAACTGGAAAACTGTAGGGTTAAATCGCTGGAGGAAGGCTTTGGAAAAAATTAAAGAGCACAGTGCCTCAGAGGCTCACATGTGTGGTATGGTGAGGTGGAACTCCTTCAAGAAAAAACTACTGGAGGCAGCTTTTGAAGTGGGTGACCTTGAGTCACAAGCTGCAAAAGACAAAGAGAGGGAGAGGAACAGAGAAGTGTTGTCTCGTTTAATTGCCGTTACTCTTTTCCTGGCAAGACAGGGCATGTCTTTTAGGGGAGATGACGAGACTTCATCAAGCCAAAATCAAGGGAATTTCTTGGAGTTAGTTCAGCAAGTATGACGTAAAAGAGAAGCAGGGAACCTAAAAAAGACCTCTTGTCTCGCTCCTCTCGAACAGAATCCAGAATGACATAAACAAAGCTTTGGCTATATCTGTAAAACGTGTCATCAGAGAAGAAATTCAAGAGAGCAAAATCTTTTCGATAGTTCTGGATGAAACGACAGATGTGTCCCACACTGAACAGGTTTCCTTCGTTGTGAGATATGTACTGTGGGATATAGATACACACGCTTTGCTGACCAAATGACTTATGTTCCTATAATATACTGCCTAATTATTACAGCAAGCTGCCTAGACTTAACGAGCTAAAAGTATGCTGCACGAGAACAGAGCCAAGGCTGCACACAGGTGGCCTGCATCGTGCAAGGGAGGACATGTTCCTCTGTGGGATGGAGTAAGCAAGGACGGAGGACACCAAGACCTGGCACAGCCACAATCCATCAAAAGCAACAGCCCACTTTGTAGAGACAGATGTTCGTGTGTGATATGTAACTGCCCTTGTTAAACTTCAATAAAAGACAGGCAAAAGAGGAGAGAGTCAGAGCTCACTGGTGAGAGACAGACTGCGGAGTTCCGCTTACGGAGGATCGCTCTCCTCCTTATAGGCGCCTTATTGTGTGAACTTTAACTTGTGTTTGTGAAGTTATTACTATCTATTGCGTGAAGAAGTCCTCACCTGGGAGTGCACCTTGGAAGCACCGACAATTGGGGGGCTCGCCGGGATGAGAGGAAAAGAGGATTCTTCAAATTGATTGACAAAGGTTCGGTCCAAGGGTGAAAAGTCGCGTTGAACATCTGGCGCCATAAATAAGGTAAGCAGACCATTATTCTGCATTGACTATTCTAAATCAAGGGTGTTCAACGCCTTATTAACCCACAGACCGCTAAAATTAATTAATTAAATACATAGTGACAACTTCCATTTCTATAAAGGTACAGGAAATATGGTATGGTTTATGGAACAAATATGAGGAAATATTTGTGAAAGTCTGAGTTTGGCAACTCCACCCGTGTCCTGACGAGGAGCGGTTTTGGCTGGGTTGAAACACCCGAGAATTGAGACATCTTAAAAACAAAAAGGTTAAGTTAAGGTTAATAAGGGTAAGTCCTCCATAGTAGAGGTAAGTCCCAGGTAATTGTAGGGGTAAGTCCTCCATAGTAGAGGTAAGTCCCCCGGGGTAAGTCCTCCATAGTAGAGGTAAGTCCCAGGTAATTGTAGGGGTAAGTCCTCCATAGTAGAGGTAAGTCCCCTGGGGTAAGTCCTCCACAGTAGAGGTAAGTCCCCAAAGGAGTTGAAGTCTCCTAGGTATGACTGGTGAACGATTGTATTATTGAACCATTTCACACTATTTAGGTGATATGACAAAATAATTCAATGTTCACATGACTTGTTGGTTTTGGTGTCAGACAATTGAGCTAGTTCGATTGTCCAAAGGCTGAGAACCAGGGTATAGCGAGCCATAGATCTCAGCTGGCCAAAATCATAGGGAAACTTGATTTTGGTGTCAAATAGGAATATTACTTTCCTGTTTAAGGGTTGAGAACCAGGGACATAGTGTCCCATAAATCTCAACTGGCCACAATCAAGGATTAAAAAAAAAAAAAAAAAAAATGATGAAAAATTGACTCATCCAAATTAAGGGTAATGCATGAATGATCAATGTGTATGAATGCTAAATAGAAGCAATTGAAGCAGCAGCACTGCCTGAAACCTGACGGTGTTAACATAAAGCAGTGGCCTGTTGAAGTAAATTGTGGATATTTAGATCAAGGGATTTTCTGTGTGGCAATTTAGGAAATATTAAGTGTGTGGCAGTTTTGGATAAATATTTCTGGCAAAATTAATAAACATACCTTGGCAAATTCATAAACACTAGTGTCACTAATTAAATAAAATGGACGGGGAATTCGACAGAGAGATAGACGATGGGGGTTGGGGAATTAAAGGACCATATAAGCCAGTTGGGGAGCAGTTAGAAGTAATGGAAAAAGCAGTGAAAGCGGCCTATGGGACAGGGAAGGAGGCAGAGGATATGATAATACAAATGAGGAAAGATGTTAATCAGATACTGACCGATCAGGGGGAAATTGCTAAATGCACAGATCCACTGCTAGCAACATTTTGGAGACAGGAAAAGAGAGCAGGTCAGGATCAGGAAGAAGCACAGAAAGATGTGAAAACAGGCAGTTGGCTAAAAAAGGGAGAAGCCAAGGATAGGAGAGATAAAGCAAGTCAAGATAGGAAAAAGTGGGCACTATGGGCGCTATTTTGGCAGGGAGTGAGGCATCTAATGGTTGATAATACAGGTCATACACAACCACATAAACCTCCATCGTACTCACCACCTCAGCCCACTACAGGGTTGTACCCAGTGTTTGATGTTAAGGAAGGAGCAGTGGAAGTTACAGGGCTTGGCAGATGTGTCCCCTCAGCCCCGTTTGCAGGCCAGGACCAAACCCACAGGGGAAAGATTAGGCAACCAACTGATGAGTGGCAACTACAGAGACTCAGAGATGAATTTGAAAACCGCGGCCAAGGCAGCAGTGGGAAGGACAGCAGGAAAGGCAGTCTTACCGACGGTGCCGGGGCAGGACAGGACAGGGACAGGGATGGGGACGAACGGAAGCAGGGGTTGACTGCAGAAGACATTTTTAGGCTAGACCGTATCCTAACGGATGCGCTAGAAGGAGAACTTTCAGGGAGCCAAGCCCAAGGTGAAGGGACAGTCAGATCCAAGCCCGACTCAGGGCCCGGGAAATCACCATGTCCCTCACCGGGCATTGGTCAGATGAGCCTCCCTTACCACCTGCGTTCACGCAAGGTTGACCTAGAACATCAGGGAAAGGGTAGAAAGAAGAAAGGAAGGAAACAGGAGGAGGAAGTAGAGGAGGAAAATGAAGATGAAAGAAGAACCCGGGAGCGCGTAGTACTTATTAACCTCTTTTTAGAGTGGGAATACAGGACAAGTACAGACCATTTACCATGGGCGATCTACAGGGGCTGGTAGACAAACTTCCACCCATAACTGAGGGCGGGGCAACTGGCTAGGTAAATTGGAAGGGCTAACAGCAGGCCACAAATTAGCTTTGGGGGACTTTAGGGCTATAACTCACCGCTGTATGTTGGCCACAGACGTGAGAGAGCTTGAGCTAGAGGCCGGTACCAGTGTACAACCAGACTCTACTCCATTCTACCTTGTCTCTACCGCCATAGGTAGACACCTGAGGGACAGATACCCTATTTCCAATGCTGCAGCCATCCCCAAGTTCAAGTGGGATGCCAAACAAAGTCCTAGAGACTTCCTAGACTGCTGTAAGGAAAAATGGATAAATCAGACAGGCTGTCACCCTGGCAAACCAGGAGTACAGCAAGAGTGGTACAGAACTGCGGTGTGCTTAAGGGAGTTCCAGAACCAGTTAAACAGGCTATTGAGGAAAATCCAGACATGATTGGTGCAGACTCCACTAAGTGGGAGCACCATATAATTTTTCACATGACACGCGCTCAAGACAACCAAGACACAGAGGAATCTGGCTTTAAAGAGCTTCAGGCTAAACTGCTCAAAATGCAATTAGCTGAGGCTAGGCAAAAGATTAATGAGGGAAAGAAAGACAAGGACAAAAAAGGCAGACATGTCATGGCTTTAACTGCAGGGCCCCCCACTCCTGACCTTTTCCCCATTCCTGACTGGATCCCAGCCCCCCCCACACACACAACCACAATCCTATGCCCCAACCCCCACCCTATAGGCGGGGTCCTCCCCAATGGCAACAAAATAGTGGGAGGGTATATGGGGAGGAGGAGGGAGACCAGGAGGGGGGGGAGGGCCCGCCCGAGGGGGAATTCCAGGAGCCTGCTTTGTCTGCGGTCAAATGGGACATTGGTCTAAGGAGTGTCCACAGCGAGGGGGTCACCAAGGGGGAAGGGGTTACCAGCAAAGGGGTCCATACCAGCCACTGCAGGGACCACCGACAGGGCCACCCCAAGCACAATTCCAGATGGCTGAATGGAACTGGGCTGGCTGGGAGCCAGGTCAACAACAGCCACAATGACACTCCCCAGCAGAGCAACAGGACCCAGGGACCACGGCAGATCCCATGGTGTCCATGAGAGTAGAAGGAACTGTTCAGCCCTTCTTAGTTGACACAGGAGCTACTTGCTCAACAATCAGACATTGTCCATCACAACACATTTCACCAAGTCACATTACGGTGATGGGTTTCTCTGGGGAAAAGCAAAAACTGCCAATAACAAAACCACTGCATACAGCTATAGGGAACCAATGCGTCCTCCATCCATATGTTGTTTCTCCCACGGTTCCTATGAACCTCCTTGGCAGAGATCTCCTCATAAAACTGGGCGTGTCTATCCTGTGTTGTGCTGATGGAATATTACTGACTTTCCCTGACGGCCGTCAAATGACCTGTTCTGAAGGAAACCAGGGCCACGGACAATACATCCTTTCCCCCACCTCTGACTCCTATGCTGACATTTACTGGGCTATGTTGTCTCCAGAAGGCCCGGGCTCCGGGGGTATCCTGAAACAGTTCTTCCTCTGGAAGCCCTGGATCTCGCAAGTTGCACCCTTTGTCCCTCCCCCAGATCCCCCACATGTCACCCTAAATTATGATGTCCACTCTGATCTCTGTTATCAAGACGCTTTTGACACGATAGCGGACACCAGATGGGACATCCACTCTCAAAACATCTTTGTGGGACCTGAAGGCGTAGCCGCCTCGGTCCAGCTAACCCCTGATCAGTTGCCATGGTTTGTTATGACTGAGGAATCTGCCCCACATGTTTCACTTGCCCTGCACCCAGGGTATGAGGCCAAATCATTAGGTCCCATGGTCAAGACAGCCCTGACTGCCACCGACTGGACACTCACTCCTCTCCCCAAGGTTCAATACTCTCCCTCCACCAAAACCTTCCGCATTCTCTGTGAGGGTCGAGACACAGCTTTTCTCCAACATGACTTAATTGCTAGGCACCATGGTAGGGAAAGGACTGACCATCAAGATGCTAAAGCCATGTTAGATGGTCTTCCCACCACTCTCTGGTCACAAACACCGACTGATGTAGGTTTAGTGCATTGTGCCCCGCTGACCTTTCACCTTAGGCCATCTCCGCCTGTATGGATACCACAATACTCATGCTCTAGGGAAAAGCAGCTAGGCATTTCAGATACAGTCACAGGATTGATTGAGGCAGGGTGTTAGAACCCTCTCGTCCCCCAGTGGAACACACCTATCCTCCCAGTTTTGAAAGCAGAAACAGGTAAATATAGGATGGTTCATGACCTGCGCGCCATAAATGATCTCATTGTAGACACCACACTCACTGTACCTAACCCACATGTTGCTCTCGCTGACATAGGACCACAACACCACTGGTACACAGTTTTAGACCTCTCAAATGCATTTTTCTGCCTCCCTCTGGCCGAACATCTGCGAGATATTTTCTCATTCACATACATGGGTCGCCCCATGCGATACACACGCCTACCACAAGGGTTTAACCTCTCCCCAGGCCTGTTTAACAAAGTTCTGAAAAACTCACTGGCAGATTGTATCCTACCACCTGACACCGTTCTGGTACAATATGTAGATGATCTTCTGATAGCTGCACCCACCGCAATTGCCTGTCTGCAGGCTACCAAAGATGTTTTGACCACCCTGGCTAGGGAGGGTTACAAAGTAAGCAGGAAGAAAATACAAGTCTGTAGAAGAGAAGTTACCTTTCTGGGCAGAATCCTTTCAGGCAGTGGTGTAGGTGTTTCCCCTGCACACAGATCAGTTATTTTGGCCCACCCGATACCATGTACTGTGAAAGACATGTTGTCATTTTTGGGCTTGACAGGCTACAGCAAATCCTATGTTCCAGGCTATGTCGACCTTACAGATCCCCTCCGGGCTATGGTACGCCAACAGGGCATGCGCAATTTGTCCTCAGCCTTAGACTGGACATTTGAAGGCAATGAGGCATTCATTAAACTTAAACAATCCCTTGCTGCAGCAGCAAATCTGGCCTGCCCAAACTACTCCCTGCCCTTCCACTTGGATGTTTCTGAAACAAAACAAGCAACTAATGGGGTTTTGTTTCAGAAAAAAGGGGGTGACAGAGTAGTGTTGAACTACATGAGCATCCCATTTGAACAAATTGAAAAACGCCAGCCCGCCTGCACACAACATGCTGCAGGGGTGGCAAAATGCATTCAGAAATCATCACACATAGTTGCGGCACACCCCTGATAGTTTTGACCTCCCACAGCATAGTGTCCTTTGTTAACTCAGCCATGTTTTCACTCACACCAACCAGACAAAGGCGAATCAGTAAAGTTTTGCAGGCCCCAAACCTGACCTTTACACATGAAGGCATTAACATGGCAGACCAGATGGGGGAGGGGGAACCACATGAGTGTGAGGACAGGACAAGAAAAGTGGAAAAAGTCAGACCAGACTTAGCTGCACAACCACTAGGGGAAGGAAGAGTGCTATTCACAGATGGGTGTTGTTTTAGACATGAGACTGAGGGACTGAAAGCAGCATATGCAGTGGTTGAAGACACAGGAGGGGAAGTGGTAACATTAGAAGCAGAAAGGATGCAAGGTGCGCAGTCAGCACAGAAAGCAGAAGTGGAAGCACTCATCAGAGCCTTAGAGCTAGGAAAAAATCAAGCAGTAACTGTATACTCTGACTCAGCCTATGCAACAGGAGCAGCTCACCTCAAATTACCACAGTGGCAGAGGGCAGGGTTTTTGACAGCAGGAGGAAAACCTATTAAACATGAGGAAGAAATGAAAAGATTAGCAAAAGCTATTCTCCTACCAGCCAAGGTAGCTATAGTCAAATGTAAGGGCCACAGCAATACTCAAGTTAGAGTGAGTAAGGGAAATGAAGCAGCAGACAGCGCCGCAGCAGGAGATTTGGCACACCATCTAATGATGACTGCAGACCTAGAAACCAGGGCCGAGCTTAGCAAAGAAACAATCATTGAGTTACAAGCACGAGCTTCCCCCCAAGAAAAAAACAGTTTGGAAAAGCAGGGGAGCTATGCAAAGTGAGGGGTTGTGGCGGGGCCCGGATGGTAGACCTATTCTGCCACCAGGGGTACGGAGACGGCCCTAGAAGAAGCTCATGGGGTGGGACATGTAGGGGTCAGTCAGATGTTGAGAAACCTACAACATTGGTGGCATCCATTCATGAAACCAATGGTAGAGCAGGTAACCAAGACCTGTCCCCAATGCCAAGCATTCAACCCTAAGCCTACAGTGAAACCAGGACGGGGACAGTACCCCTTGAGACAGTGGCAGGGAAAGAGATTGTGATTGACTACACTGACATGACGGACAGGGTACAGGGTTGCAGGTATTTGCTGGTGTGTGTGGATTCCTACACTGGATGGCCAGAGGCCATGCCCGCAAAAAAATGAAGACGCTCAGACCGTAATTAAATTTCTAATCAACCAATACATTCCCCAGCATGGGTTCCCCGAAAGGATAAAGTCAGATAATGGTTCCCATTTCAAAAAAAGATTTGCAAAAGGTGGAACTCATGTTGGGGCTAAAGCATAAATTTGGCTCCGTATACCACCCTGAATCTCAAGGCAAGGTAGAAAGGATGAACCTGACCTTAAAAACAAAATGTCTAAAATATGCAACCAAACAGGGATGAATTGGCTGCAAGCCCTCCCCCTGGCTCTCATGTCGATAAGAATGTCAGTAAACAGTAGGACAGGCCTCTCACCATATGAGCTACAAACAGGGAGGTGTTTCCCGGGGCCCTGGTCTCAGCTTCCACTTACTGAGCCTTCACCTGTAACCATTTCTCACAAAGCCTTTTTCCGCCAGCTACAGGGCACAGTCTCTTTGTTTTCTAAACAGGTGACCGCAGCACACCCAGACGCAGAAAACAAAAATCCTCCAGACGCTGAGTGGGTGCTCCTGAAAGCAATCAAGAGGAAGTGGTCTGAACCTGCGCTGGCGGGGCCCCTTCAGAGTGCGGCGAGAACATCCCACGCAGTACAGCTCGAGGGAAAAGGTAAACAGTGGTACCACTGGAGCCAGTGTGCTGCTGCCCAGGAGCCAGGCCGCTCCACCAAGGAAGTAGCCAGAGATCTGGCTGCCAGCGCGGAGGGCTCTCCGCCAGACACTAGGGAAAAAGAGGCAGAATAATCCTCTCCAGTGTCCAACGAGGTCCAGGGTAGTCCACCCCTGTGACCTGAAGAAGAGAATCACCAGGAAGAGAGGTGAAACAACTTTTTTTTCTCTACCTAAAAGTAGCGTGCCAAGCTACCACCTTACCAGTAACAGGTCCTATTTCACACCTGTTCACCGCCTGCCGTATCTCAGAATCTTTTTATATTCTGTAACCTTACCGCCATTAATAGCCACAGGTTCTCTTTAACACCTGTGTAACCGATCGCCGCCGTAAGTATTTTTAAAAAACTGTGCAAAATAGCTGGAGTTGTAACTAAGAACCTAGATAAGAGAGTTGTAATCTCCTCATAAAGTGTCACTACTATGAGAACGTGGAAAAGAGGGGTTCAAGTTAGGAAGGATTGCTTGCCTTACATTTTTCTTTTTACTCATGTGTGTTACAGTAGTTTTGGGATTGTTAAGTCTCTGCATTGTGACTCTCATCCTCTGGTGGTTTTGTGAGCTCCCTAAACAGCAATGCGCGAAGTAGGAAAGGGGGATACCAATTGGACAATTATCCTCCTTCTGGCAGCATTAATCACCGTGTTACTTTTTGTCCTCTTCTTCATCCTATTCTCAGTAAATATCACAATCATCTATAGTTGCCAGAAAAAATGAAATGGGTTGTAGTAGCACTTATTACCCTCTTAGGGTGATAACGGTGGACTGCACGTGCAGGAAGGGGGGTGTATCCCGATTGTGTGGGGAACTACACCAGAGGGTCTCGGAAAATGGCTCTGTGTTATGATCAGAGGGCCAATGGGACCCGGATAGTTACCCTCTCAGGATTTAACATAGGAGGTTATCAAGCAGGGGAATGGAGCGACTATGTGTGGTTCTTGGGCCATCCCACTATGGGTTGGGGAGGGTCATTGCTCAGACAGGTGGGTGGACTGACACTTGCCGTATGGGTGGGAAAGTATAGCAGGGTCATGGAAAGGGAAGGTCTCTCTCACCCAAAGTAGGGGAGTTATCACAATATCCATCCAAGGACAGGTCCCCGTTTGTAGGGGAATGATTCAAGGAGGGAGGGAATACGCAGGTCGAAGCGCAAGGGCCCATGGTGCACACAATAGTGGAACTAGGTGTTTACAAAGGGGAGAGGCTTTCTGCAACAGGCCCATCCCCGAGTGTACATTGGTCTCTGCCCTTACTCACCTCCCAATACTACACAACCTGTCGAGACAATAGCTAAATCCCCACATTCCAAGGCCAAGGTAGTAGTGATTTCTCATCCTCCACCACGAACAGTTGACGGCCAGATTAAAGGTTGCGACACTGGAGTTTCAGGAACAGGAAACAACTGGCTGCTGTTGGCAGAACGTGCTGCTAATACCACCACAAGCTCATGCATAGTCTGTATGGGACCCAGACCACTACTCAGAATAGTCCCAGCTGCAGTTAATGTCTCCTGTGTTACAGAACTAATGACCAATGACAATTTGAATCCATCCTGCTCTGAGTATGACCTAGCCTTTCCTCTGGCAAAGACACCAGGACCCCATCCCATCTTCCGCTACGTACTGTGGCCCCGGGTAATTTCATTTGTGTTAATATCTAAGCGCGGCCCCTAGGCACTCCTGCCATGTAGCCAACGTAGTGACCTGTGTGCGGACATACTTATCCTCCCCAATACCACCAAATTTGTCCCCAGAGCTGACCTCGTGGTGGTGGTGTGGGGACCTAGGCTGTTTGACAAACCACCAGTAAACCCAAAAGAGGGCTGTGCGCCCTGATATCGCTAATTATTCCGGCATCCCTGTTTGAGGTAAGAGATGGACATTGGCCGGACCCAGAGACTGCCCTTCACTTACAGAGCCAATTCCTTCAACGTTTCAGTAGGACCAAAAGAGCTGTCCAGCCCAAATACGAATGGTTAGGTAAGGGTGATCCCACCTATATTGCCCGCCATAGGAGTACCCAGAGGGGTTCCAGAGCAAGTACAAAATAAGCGGACCAAATTGCAGGAGGATTTGAATCTTCCCTCTGCCCCTGGTGTACCATTAATAAAAATGTAGATCGAGTCAACTATGTGCATTATAATGTGCAGAAGCTAGGAAATTGGACACAGGAAGGGTTTGAAGCCGTTCATGAGCAGCTGAGGGGCCTCCTCTCTTATGGCTTTTGCAAAACGATTGCAATAGAGACATGCTCCTCTCTGAAAAGGGAGGGGTTTGTGCTATTTTTGGGGACCAATGTTGCACATTTATCCCTAATAACACCGCCCCTGATGGTAGACTGACCCGAGCCATAGATGGACTAAGGACCCTCAACAGAAAAATGAAAGAACATTCTGGTGTTGACACCTCAATGTGGGATAAATGGATGGATGTTTTTGGTAAATATAAGTCCCTAGTTTCATCTGTTTTGCTTTCAATCGCTGTATTTGCAGCTCTTCTCACATTGTGTGGATGTTGTTGCATTCCCTGCCTTAGGGAACTGTCCCAAAGATTGATCACTCGCGCAGTAGGCCCCCAGGACCAGCATCATATGTTGCCATTGCTGGTAGAAGGGGAGGCCGCTGTGGACAGGGAGGAGAGTGTGGAGTTGCAATGTAGAGACTATTAATTGTGTGGACTCACTTAGGTGAGTCCAAAAGGGGGTGTGGGAACTTCTTATTCCATAAAAAGTTAACAGAAGTATGCTCTTAATATTAGAAGTGTTTTTCCATTTTCTACATTTTTTTTTTTAACCATCTTTTACATTTTCTACTGAAGTGTTTTACAATTTATCTAGAAGTGATTTTTACCTAGAAGTGCCTTTACCTAGACGTGCCATGTTCTGACTCTATTTTTGTTTTTTGGAATATCTCGTTCTCTGACCTCTCTTCTCTTTTGGTATGTTGAACTCTAGTAGAGTTCAAAAGGGGGAATTGTGGGATATAGATACACACGCTTTGCTGACCAAATGACTTATGTTCCTATAATATACTGCCTAATTATTACAGCAAGCTGCCTAGACTTAACGAGCTAAAAGTATGCTGCACGAGAACAGAGCCAAGGCTGCACACAGGTGGCCTGCATCGTGCAAGGGAGGACATGTTCCTCTGTGGGATGGAGTAAGCAAGGATGGAGGACACCAAGACCTGGCACAGCCACAATCCATCAAAAGCAACAGCCCACTTTGTAGAGACAGATGTTCGTGTGTGATATGTAACTGCCCTTGTTAAACTTCAATAAAAGACAGGCAAAAGAGGAAGAGAGTCAGAGCTCACTGGTGAGAGACAGACTGCGGAGTCTGCCTACGGAGTGATGCTCTCCTCCTATAGGAGCCTATTGTGTGAACTTTAACTTGTGTTTGTGAAGTTATTACTATCTATTGCAGTGAAGAAGTCCTCACCTGGGAGTGCACCTTGGAAGCACGACAGTACACAACATGAAAATAAAGGAGCGATTCATTCAGGTGTGCAATGTGCATTCAACAAGTGGAGATGCTCTTGAAAATCTCGTCATGGCTCTACTGGAAGAAAATGACCTGAAATAAAAAACATCCGGGGTCAAGGCACTGTCAGGCACACTGCCTTAATCTGGTATTGGTAGAAAGTGCAAAGTCAAACATCTGTTTTGTCGACTTTTTCAATCTAGTTGAAAAAATGTACACTTTTATGGCCAACTTATCAAAACGGCACTCTGCATTTATTGAAATGCAGAAGAGGAAGCACCCCGATCACCGTCCACTGGAGCTGAAGAAACTGTCAGATACTCGGTAGGCCTGTAGAGAGAGTGCACTTAAAACTCTGGTGAAGGTCCTCCCATCTTTCATGCAGTTCCTTGAGGAAATGACACAGCAATATCCCCCAGACTCCTCAGCTGGTGATGCAATGATCCTTCTAAAAAGCATACATTTTGAGTTCTTCTTGTGTCTGGAGATCACCTGTCCAATCTTCCAGGTGACTGCAGTTGCATCGGATCCATTGCAAGACATGGACCTGGCTGCAGCATACAGCATTGTTGATGGAGTTTTAAAGAGGCTGGCCTACAGCAGAACAGAAGAAGAGTTTGAGAACATTTATAAACAGGCTACAGAGAAGGCTGCATCAGTGGGCCTGGATCCTCCATCTGAGGTCCCTGGACAAGCTAGGAGGAGGAAAGTGCCAGAAAAGTTCAAGTTTTCTGCCACATCCGCTACGACTGACCATGCTTTCCCAACATTGCAGGAGTACTACCGTGTTAAAGTGTATTACGTTTTTGTGGACACAATGATACAAGAGTTTCAGAGACACTTTAAAGGAGGAGATATTTCCATATGGGAAATCTTGCATGCCTTCCATTGCCTGGCAGTCCCAGAGAACTGGAAAACAGCAAGCATTCCAACTGCAGCACTCCAAGCTGTGAAGAAACTGTGCCAGTTCTATAACATTAAAGAGGAAGACAAATTGCAGACAGAACTGAAGGTCTTCCATACTTCATACTCATGCCCACCACCAAGTCAATTTGTCATGTATTCTTTTAGTGGTCAAGGAAAACAATGCACATCTAGTTTTCCCCAACATGACTGAGCTGCTGAAGACATATGGTACACTTCCGGTCTCCACAGCAACTGTGGAACGTTCCTTCTCAAAACTGAAGCTGGTGAAAACCAAACTTCGCAGCCTTTGCAAAGAGGAGAGATAGTCTGACCTTCTTCTTTTGGCCATTGAGAAGGACATTCCAATAAATGACAATGATGTCATTGACATTTTTAGGGACATGGTCAACAGGAAATTGCTGTTATAAATGCCTACAACTCATCCTCCACTAATTGGTAAGATTATTGCTACTCTGTGATTTTTAGTAGGTGCCAACAGAATGAACACACACACACACACACACACACACACACACACACACACACACACACACACACACACACACATTTAAGTGTCTTTATTTAGATTTTTGATTAGACATATAATCAATCAAAATCTTAGAGTCACAATGCAATATATGAAATCATGATCACAATAGCGCATACTGTACACACACACACCCTCCCACACACACACACACACACACACACACACACACACACACACACACACACACACACACACACACACACACATCTCTGTCTGTATAGATTTTTCTGTCCCACTCTTACCCCTGCCATGGCCACCCTCATCCTTTCCCCCTATTAATGTTTTTTTCTAAAATTATTTCCCATGCTTTTTTGAATCTGGAATCTTATTTTCTCTACCTGCAGCTCTTGGTGTGCAGCAGCCTCTGTGAGCATACTCTTATTTTCTTGTAGCAGTCAGCCTTGGCAGCAGTTGCAGCACAGCAGGTCAGTCACTGTGAGCCAGTTACAAACACTTTCAGCAATCTTTACAGCTTGTCATGGTCATAACAGTCGTTTAATCAGCTAATATATCTCATATGCTTGCTTTAATTTCTATTCTCAGATAAACTCCAGCAGTATCAGCAGCAATAACAGCAGCAAATGCACTTAAGATTTATTTAGGATTTTACCAGAAAAAGTTTTAGACATGAATGTTAAAAATGTTGTATAATATTAATAACTTTATATTTTTATTGTGTAAATGTAACTCATTTATTTGTAATTCAGTTTTTGCCATGAAAATAGCCACATATGCTGATAAGGCATTAAATAAAACTATACTGTACTGTACGAACGTTACGGACATTGATTTTGAATAATGACGATGTCCTAGACAGAGTTTACTATAACAGCTATTCTTTACTATTCTGTATAACAGAGAAGAAAAAACCTTCAGATTGGGTCAATTTAAGACACTTCAGTTTGTAATTACAGAGTTATTAATAGGTGCAAAGAAAATAGTTTTTTAAACTTTTGACCTTAAAATGGTCTTTTCTTTTTCAAAACTGCATAACATTTGCTGCCATATAAATACAGAAGCATTCGTATCGATACACGTATCAGAAAGGAATGTGTCACAATATATTGATGTATTGATATTCTGAGCACAGCCCTATTTAAAGCCTTGTTCCATGTACCCCTTTTATACTTTGAGCACCTGCCCCTCCAAAGGTCTCTCCACGGCCCTGCTGTGTATGTTTGTGTGCGTGTGTGTATGTGTTGAACCTCACCAGGTGATGCTAAAGCTGACAGAGCCCATGTTGGACAGCACGTCGTTGAGCAAGTGATAGCCTTCTCCTCTGGACTTCAGGTAGATGTTGAGCTTGGTGAACTCCAGCTGGATGTCATTGATGTCATGGAGGAACAACACCAGAATCCCTCCATTGTGGTATCTGATGGCCAGGGAACACACGGTACAGTATGTGTATATATTTCAGCTTATTTCTAATACAAGTCCATTACAAGCAGGCATCTGCCAATGCAAATGTTTGGGTGTTCCAACCAGAAACATTTACAATAAACCAACCAAGTCAATTTATTTTGGATCTATTTTGCATTTGTCATTTGGGAGCTGAAAGCATATTAATGGACTACACTGAGCAAAGTTTAATTCATCACACATATGACTACATCTATGCTGATGATGTGGTAATATAACATAAACTGAATGGCCTTTTAGGACACTTTATGCTCATACAAAAACTAAAAGGTTCAACAATAGATCTTTTAAAGGGGTGATAGAATGCAAAACCGATTTTACCCTGTCATAGTTGAATAACGATCGGTTCGGTGGTTAAATAGGAGAAGCTCAAAATCCCATTGACACCCCTTTACTATGAAAATCTCATTTTTTGAAACTGCCGCTGAAAATCTCAACAAAGCTAGTTGCTTACGTAAACATCTCAAAATCCGGAACCTTTGTCAGAGCCGTGGGTGTATTAAGAGAACAGTCACGCCCCAACATTTACATAGGCTACACAACTGACCTGAGATCAGGTAGTCTTCTGAGTCTAGGTCACGCAGATCTCTGCTATTCCATTACAAAATTCTCTTCTGAAACTTTTTCATGCGAGAAATCAACCATATAAAGCTCAAATATGGGCCGTTTTACGAAAATGGATATCTAATTGCAAATGTTGTCCGATTGTGTGTCGGAGTTTAGCGCCGGTGCTGCCTGGGTTGCTACATCGCCAGACTGCCTGTCCTCTGTCACAGTCCCCGGCCTGCTGTGAGCTAGATTGAGCACGGCCGGCAGCCCGGTGCTCAATACCCACGCAAACTCACCCTTTTCTGGGTAACTGGACTACTACATGCCGCTGCCCTGACAGAGCTCCAGGGCCTGCAGCTCGCTGTTCTCCCTCCCCTCTTCCTGCTACCGGCCGGCTGGTGAGTGAATGAGAGCGCAGTCAGCGAGCTTGTTACGCCCGCAATCTTTTACCGCAGCCCGCAGGTTCCAGTTAATCTTATAATGGGTATGTGTGTTGAGTTATTTAAACAAACAATCGGGGAAATAAACGCCTGTTGTCCGCGAGTCTCATTGATCCATCAATGAGCAGCTAGTGCTTTTTTTTTTTTTTTTCCTAAGCTTTGTAACACCTTGAGACCTTTAAAAAAAAAAAAAATTAAATATTCATGCCGTGACGAAATTCAAACTGTAAATATACTTTAGTTATGCGAAAGTGAGCAAGCTGCGATATTTCCCCATTGTAATGAATGGGACATATAGCTAGCAGCTGCTCGTCCTACAAAGACGCCTTGCGTTCATAAAAATTCCTTAAAATCAAATCGGACACAACTGTTAGCTTTATAAGACATTTAGGAATGATGTTATATAAGTGGCGAGACGAAATTCAAACTGTAAATATACTTTAGTTATGCTGACAGTGTAACTAGCTAGCTGGGATATTTCCCCATTGTAATGAATGGGACATATAGCAAGCAGCTGCTCATCCTACAAAGACGCCTTGCGTTCATAAAAATGCCTTAAAATCAAATCGGACACAACGGTTAGCTTTATAAGACATTGGGGAATGATGTTATATAAGTGGCGTGACGAAATTCAAACCGTAAATATATTATAGTTATGCTGGCAGCCAGCCGCGGAGCCCCGATAGTGCAGTAATCCACAAAGGGTGACTTTGCGCTGGGTATGGAGCCCAGCAGGCTGCCACTTTCTCGTCAGACTGTGTGGAGCTCCTAGAGTCTGACACGTCTTACCAAGTTTGCAATCAGCCATCAATTTTTGTAAAACGGCCCATATTTCAGCTTTATATAGTTGATTTCTCACTTAAAAAAGTCTCAGAAGTGAATTTGGTAATGAAACATTGCAGTGTCTGGAATATGAGATTCTGTCACTTCTCTAATGTGTGTGTATTGGGGATTCGCTCAACCAATCAGCGCGCGTCTCTAATGTGTGCGTATGGCAAGTCGCTCAACCAATCAGCGCGCAGCTCATCTAAATATTCATGACCATACCATATTTGGAAGAAAAGCTCTTGTTACAAATAGGGCCAAAACACAGGGATGCATAAGGGCCAATAAAATATCAACCAGGCCATTTTCAGCCCAACCAATGTTACATACCCCAGACCATAAGGAACAGTGTGAAATACCCTATATAATCATTCTATCACCCCTTTAAGACTTAACAAAGGTATCTAAAGGCGTAGGAAAAACTAATGAGTGCCAGCGTGAGTATGTGGTGCACCACCATGGCAGCTGAGTCCTTCCTCCAGACGTCCATGTAGACCGTAGCATAGATGGAGTGGCCGTAGAAGCTGCCCTGGATCAGGTAGGCTATGGCGATGTCTGTAGGCACTGACATATCACTCTTCCAGTCTGGAGGAAAAGTGAGGAGAGGTCACAGGCTGAGACTCACTGAGAGCACAATAAGGATGCCAGCTTTTACTTTAAAACCAGATGCAGATTAGAAATGAAACATGTATTAAAATTCATGTAGAGTGTTATGTAGCCTTTTGGCAGAGAGGTGTGCACCCTGTGAGCTTTCTCATATGTATTGTAATTGCATCTTTCTTCTTTTTCTTGTTGTTTCTAGCTGAGTGTCTCAGAATTTTGGCTCACACGGTAAAACAGAAGGTGGTGATTGTATCACAACTATCACATTTGAAAACAGTTGATGCCTACAGAAGTAGTTACTGCAGACTCACTACTCACTAGTGCAATAGTGTGTAGACGACAAGACTCATTGTGGATTAAATTCATTTCCAACACATTTTAGATTACAGATGATTTAATGATGGTTCGGAGAAATTCATCCTAGGGTCCTTTGCACCATGACCTCAAGCCAAACACCCCCCCAGAAGCTTTTTTCACCTGGGTCTAACATTGGGAGAGTTAGCGTAGAGTAGCGTTATCAGCTGAATAGCTTAGCGCAGGGGCTAATGGACCCACGTTTGTATCTCGTAAGTTACCCCACTAATAATGCCCGAAGTGATACCAAACGTCTACAAGTAGTACAAATAGGTTATGCTCTCATAAAATGAGGGACTGGAAGGTTTGTAAGTACACCAGAAGGTTATGTAAATAACACTTGCCTGCTGGCTTCTGCTCTCTGCTGTTGTTGCTGCTGTAAGACGAATGCTTAGGGCCGTCTACAAATTACAACACCGAAAAGAGATGCAACAAAAATATTTTTTTATTTAACTTTTTTTTTTAAAGTAAGTGCTCTAGTATAACTAGCAGGAGACAAGTAATAATTGAGGTAAGTTTGGAGACATTACCTTTATTTAATCATTAAATTAATAAATATTTTTGTTGTATCTCTTTTCGGTGTAGTAATTTGTTGACGGCCCTAAGCACTCGTCTAACTGCAGGTAGCAGCAACAGCAACAGAGAGCTGAAGAGAGCAGGCAAGTGTTCATAAACTTCTGGTGTACTTACAAACTTTCCAATCCATCGTTTTATGAGAGCATAACCTATTTGTACAACTTGTAAACGTTGGTATCATTTTGGGCATTATTAGTGGGGTAACTTACAAAAATACAAACGTGGGTCCGATAAGCCCTGTGCTAAGCTATTCAGCTGATAACGCTACTCTAGCTAACTCTCCCAATGTTAGACCCAGGTGAAAAAAGCTTCTGAGGGGGCGTTTGGCTCGAGGTCATGGTGCAAAGGACCCTACGGTGAATTACTCTGAACCATCACTTTAATCATATAATCATTGATGTGAATTCATTTGCATTAAACTGATCCAATAAATAAAATCATTTAACGTTAAATGTGCTAATTATTCTATTTCATTATTCTGTGTTTTAATGATGAGTTAACCCACAGAAAAATAATAGAAGATTGATCTGGTGTAGATGATAAATATGTTGTAGATACAGCAGGATCATTGTTTTATACACACATGCACTGTTCTGCTCCGATGTTTGTATAAGGTATGTCACTGGTGGGATGGGGTTATGTTCGGGCTGTGTGTAATGTCTATTGATCGGACCTTCCGTCATTACATCTCAGGCTGGCAGCTATTAGAGGTGATGCAGCTATTGAAGATGAACCTGGCACTGTCAGCCAGTCTTTGCTAGCTCCACTCATAGCGATGGAGTTCAATCGGAGCCCTGACACTTCTGTGTCTGATGGAGGAGGCAGAGAGACTATAACAGACTTTGCTGGATTTTAAGTGGAATCCACCTTACATACCTATCCTACATTAGCAGTGATAGTCATCCATTAGGTGCTATTATCATATTCTATCATAAAACGTTGCTCTATTAAGGATTTTTGGTATATAATTTCTGTCCTTTTGATAATAAACTATTATATATATATATATATATATATATATATATATATATATATATATATATATATATAACTAAAAGAAGTTTGGATTTCTTTTTTTTATGAATAAAACTGAATCACTGATGATTGGATAATAAGTGATTCAATTCAAGGCTCAGAATATGCATGGAGATCCACTATGCACTGCTATAAATCTCCCTATTTGAATACTTAGAGTGACATTTAACCCCCACAGAGTCTTTAGAGGATTAAGATGTGCTGCTTGCTGTTTCATTAGATTAAAATGACTTCAGCTCCTTGAGAGGTTAGGTAGGAAAATTACATTACATTACATTACATGTCATTTGACTGACACTTTTACCCAAAGCAACTTCCAATGAGATAATGGCTCAGCTACAGTACTATTAAACATACTTTTTCTGAGGTCAATTTTGATCTAGTATGTACTTGCTTCAAAACCTGAAAAGGAATTAAAAGCAGTAAATTCAGCAATCTAATTTCAATTCAACATATTGAATATTGACAAAGTATTTAAACCATTAAAAGCTCTTTTCTTTTAACATGATCAGGAGTAGAGTCATTCAATTAACAGATCGCTAAGAGGACTAGTGCACAAACTGCTAAATAAATGACCTCATGACGTTATGTGTTCACACTGTTGTGTATCTTACTGTAGAAGATAGAGGGTGGGTCATGGAAAAAGGAGTAGGAGGTGAAGAAGAGAAGGTAGGTGCTGTATGACCAGGACATGGTGTAGAAGACCAGCTTCCATGAGCTCTCTGGCATCTTGGCAGCATCTTTGGGCTGCAGCCTGCACCACTGTGCTGGAGGCTGCAGGGACAGAGCAGAGAGAAGACCCACAGTCAGACAGAGGAGAGGAGGTGTGAGGAAGTCACAAATTAATTTAGCTGCTTCTTTAAGCATGCAGCTGGGTGAGCTGCTGGGTGGTTCTCTAAACACAACTGATTCATTTAGATGGTGTTCTTTTACAGACTTGTGAACTTCAATACAATGGCTCTTAAGTCAATGTGTGGTGAAGCAAAGAATTCACCACATGGGTTCTTTAAAGTCTTTTAATGCACTAGTGTGGCTTCTGAGTTGAAATCATTTGTCTTTATTTGTTTTATTGCAAAGAACCATTTATGTTGTTCCATGATGTAAAGGCTGATGAATTAAATATTTTGGCCGGTTGGAACACAGATGTTTTTAGAGGGATTGCAACAACCTTAGGCTAATTTTTCTGACCTAATAAACTCTGGCTGCAGAAAAGAAATGCCAAAAGGAAGCTAGAATGAAGACATTAAGAGGTTAGTGTACACTGTGTCTTTATAATAAACAGTTGAACTACCACACATGCATTATGTGAAATACCATGCTATTGTGCACAAAGTTCAAACCAATGGTAGATTTTTGCAGGAAAGATTAACTCAAGTCAACATCCTCTAGTTTATATAGTGGTTTATATGTATGCATCAACAGGCCAATGGTTCATGAGCTCACCATAATCATCCACCCACAGACACAATCTTAAAACACACACATGCACACACATTCATAGACAGACAGCAATGTTAACTGTTAGAGATCGGCACTCAATGACTTATCTTGTTTGGTTTTTTTGTGCATTACACAACAACAAAAATTGTAAACAAATATGGAGTATGGTGATAAAGGGGGCATGCTAAATGCAAGTTCTGGTGCTTTTTTGTTGTGGATTTCACTCAATTCAAAGTTGTTTTTTAACCTTGTCATGACAAAGTCACATATTTTCGTGATGTAACCAACACAAAGATACATCTTGCTTGACACCATATGGAGCTAAATAATAAATACAAAACTGGCTATTAGGGCGTTTTCACACATACCTCACTTGGTCCGGACTTTCTGACTTTTTAGTTTGATTTGAACCAAAATTACAGGTGTGAAACCTCCCCTGGACCACGGTCCGGATCAAAAGACCAAATTTTGGTCTGCTAAACAGTGGTGGTCTCAGTACGGACCAAACATGGTCCGGTTTGTTTATATTGCGAAAGCATTTTTTGGATGGTTTGGACTTTCGGACCAAATACAAGAAGCTCTGGCAGGCTCTCCTTATGTTACAAGACAAGGGAAGCTCCTTTAAGGAATAGCTCGGTGCTAAGTATGTAGGCTACATGAGAGAGTGAAGGTGAATGCGCTCAGAGCAGACAGGTGTCGGCTATCAGAGCAGAGAATACAGTTTATTTGTTAAGTGGTAGTAAATGTACAGTGTAGGTTTCCGTTTGTCTCTGAATAAATTCTCCAGAAAGAAAGTTCCCATGTCTTGCTTCTCAACATCTCAACAAAACAAAAAGAGCCGTGGCAGTAGGGGAGAGCAGCAGTCAGTAGGGGAGAGCAGCAGGCAGTAGGGGAGAGCAGCAGTCAGTAGGGGAGAGCAGCAGTCAGTAGGGGAGAGCAGCAGTCAGTAGGGGAGAGCAGCAGTCAGTAGGGGAGAGCAGCAGTCAGTAGGGGAGAGCAGCAGTCAGTAGGGGAGAGCAGCAGTCAGTAGGGGAGAGCAGCAGTCAGTAGGGGAGAGCAGCAGTCAGTAGGGGAGAGCAGCAGGCAGTAGGGGAGAGCAGCAGGCAGTAGGGGAGAGCAGCAGTCAGTAGGGGAGAGCAGCAGGCAGTAGGGGAGAGCGGCAGTCAGTAGGGGAGAGCAGCAGTCAGTAGAGGAGAGCTGCAGTCAGGTGAAAAAACTCAGACACAGAGAGAGATACGAGAGGACAGGGAAGCCCGTCAACAAACCAGTCAGTTATAAGTATCTGGAGACGCAGCTCATGTATGTGATGATGGCAGGACGTAGTTTTGTCACATAGAGATCTTTAGTGCGCTTGCATAACTGCAGTGTGAAACCAAAACTTACCGGATCAAATGTAGACAATTTAACAAAAACATAAACTTTGGTCCGGACCCTGGTTCGGACTTTCATGTGTGAAAACGCCATTAGAGTCTGAAAAGCTGCCTGTAAGGTCCATCCTATTCATTAAAAAACAATATACATAAAAAGGTGTATCATGGAATGTAAAAACTAAATAAATCAGTAATCATAAAACGTCAGTAAAAAGTAATCATAAATCACAAATTGTGATACTGAATTACAAATCAAATTGTCAATTAAGATCCAATATAGTATTGTACTGAAAGATCCCTGTTAGTTATCACGTTTGTGTGTGTGTGTGTGTGTGTGTGTGTGTGTGTGTGGCCATGGGAGGCATTTATGAGAGTGGTTTTAAACTGCTGCAGCTAGGAGGGCTTGACCAGTCTGCCTTGAGCCTTTCCCCATGGCATGTAAACAAAGATGTGTGACAGAGAAAGAGAGAGGGTGTGGGGGTATGCATATGTAACGGAGTTGAATATACTTGGTTTAATTATGGCAAAAGCGGGGCAACAGTCCCACATATTGGCACGGTGGTAGCTATGACATTGTGGGTTGGTGTTTACGGAACTACACAGAGTGATACGGGAAGCGCAGTGGTAGGTCACGTTCTCCTGCATGATCCGGGATAATTCATAATTTCGTGAGATTCCAAATGTTCATACTTTGTATTTTACCGTGTAATGTACATATATTGACTTTAGCTAACTGTCTTGAGCCCAGACTATAAGCTATCTAGTCTTTTAAATGATATTTTAGAGACTTACTGAAACGTACATTGTCAGTGTTAGCCTAGCATAATTATTTGCATCTGTTCCATGTTTTATTAGGGCCCGAGCGCCGACAGCGGCGAAGGCCCTATTGAAACTGAAGGAATTATTAGGGCCCGAGCGGCGAAGGCCCTATTGAAACTGAAGGAATTATTGTTTCTTTCTATTCTTTTCCTGTCAAATGAATTGGGTCCAGGGGCCTCATTTATAAAACTGTGCGTAGATTCTATTCTGAAAGATTTTGTGCGCAAAAAAGTCAGAATTTTCGTACGCAAAAACAATATTCTGATTTATAACACCTTGCGGCGCACACCAGTACGCACTCTTCTCGTTATAAATATGGACGTGCGTTACCTTATGCGGTCGTGCACGAGCCTCACGCTTCTCCCAAGGTCATCCCATATTTGTCCTAATAAGGTCCATGTTAATCAATCAATGAATATTCCAGCCCTGAAAGGAGCCCTTGATCACCAATCACGAAACGGAAAAATGGGGAAAAAACACGATTCAGTGATCGTGAGATCGATGTGCTCCTAACAGAGGTAGAACAGCGAAACAAAATCCTGTTTGGAAGCCGTAACCCTTGTGTAGTGTTCATATTGTTGTTACACAGCCTTAATACTTAACAGATTTAGCTCAATTACCAATGATATTCATCATTTATTGTTCCTATTTGCCATTTACCCCTGTGAGATCACATTTATGATCATATGATCATTTTCGTTTTTTGTGAGAAAGGAAATTCAATTATTAAAAAGGTAAAAAAATAGAAACAAGATTTTGGATCATTATTGGTGCAAAACAGGTGAAAGTGCTTGAAATGTGACAATTTGGTAACTTGTATGGTAACTGTGTGGGAATAGCAGGTGCAGAAAGACAACATTCCCACACACAGACACCTACAATCAGACACGACCACATAAAGACGCACAGACACAGACACAGACAGACACACACACACACACACACACACACACACACACACACACACACACATACACACACACACACACACAGATACACATCAAACAAACAACGCATTTCCCGGGGAGATGCAGGGGAGAGCAGCGGAGGAAAAGCGCATTTCTTCCGCTGCACGGTGTGGGAGGATCCCCTGCCTCTCCCCGTTGCTGGCAGCCCCTCGCCGGGCGCCGCGACCGGCTCTGGGTCGGTTTAGCAAGAACGGGATTGTTGGGTTCAGGAAAACAAAAACTGAGTTAGGTTCGGAAAACGGGCATACCATCGGAGTTCACTAAAACGCAGTCTACAAAACCTTGGGAGCATTACGCACGATCACACGTGTGGTCAAAAGTTTGCGGAAAACTGTAAACATTTTTTGGAAAGCATGGAAAGTCTTTATAAATCCCGACTATTGCGAGGAATGTTGCGACGACAAATTTCACCCTGCTTCACGCAACTTTTTCTTGCGTAACAGGTTTTATAAATGAGGCCCCAGGCCTAAGGACACCTACAGGCCAAAATTGACTTTTGGTCATAGCGCTGGCAACATGAAATGCGCCTTATATGACAAACATCATCCGATATGCATGAAACTCAGAATGTATGGTCTACATGTGATAGTGAGCCGCCCCCTATAATATGGCCACGCCCACTTACTCAGGCCACGCCCCCATTCATAACATTTGAACCGTTTAAGGTATACCCTTGTGTGAGGTGTCATTGAACTGAGCAGAGACTGCCTTATTCATTGGTGATGGTTTGGCCCGCCCCCTTATACTTAAGCCACGCCCCCTTTCATAACTGGTGACCCGTTTAAGGTAGAGTCTTATGTGAGGTATCATTGAACTCAGCACAGACTTCTTTTTTCATGTTTAAGCCACGCCCCCATTGTTGGGGACCAAGAAGCTGGTTAAACAGTGATTTGGCTCAGATTGAGTTGACTGCAGAGACACAGAAGAGGCAGGACAAAGGATCTTGGCCTACATGTGAATTCCAAAGCCAGTTTCACGAAACTGCTATAGGCTACTTGGAAGCACTTCGCAAGATGGAGAAAGTGTGGGACAAGGCAGACTGGTGGTGAGACAAAGAACTGCTTCACACCTGTGACCAGGTTGCAGTTTTCCCATTGGTCGTCGGGTCCTTGAATGCACCACCCCGCCACTAGGAGGCGGAGGGAGGATAAAAGCTGTCGGCACTGTGTGTTTCTTCGTTTTCCACGGTAACCCCGGTTAGCACTAGTTCGGACTAGCTAGCTAACCAGCATCACCCTCGCTGGTCGAGTTTCGAGCTGGTACAAACTTTATATCGGCCTGATATACAAAGGGGATCCGAGGGAATACTGGCAGAAGTATTCCTTCATCTGCAGCGGGCTTAATCAGCCTGGATTCAAGAAAAGGACTACGCTCTGTTTCTTGTTTGGTCGACCTGGATTTACGTTCGTCCCCTCTGCTTCGGACGAAACGGATCGTTAAGCTCTGGCGAGAGACTTAACTGACAAACAACGCATGTACAGTAAGAGGCTTACACAGTTCTGGGCAGATATTAGAACTAGTGCGTTTTGGTTTGTTACTAATGAGCAAAGGGCTCGCTACCGCTGTTGCCATGAATGTGATCTGATTGTAATCATGTATGGGCCATATCTGGTTATTAATCTGTTCTGTGAATATATAACTGATCATTATATCGTTTGATTCTGGTTGTGTTAAAGTAGCTGGGTTAAAACCGTAATTGCTATCTGCTAACTCCTTTCCGGAGTTTTAGTTACTGTCCGCGAGATAATCGCGATGAATCCGCTGTTAAGCCACTGAGCTGGCCGTTATCAATATCTTAAGATCAGAAGTGCCCTTTTCTTTACTCTCCTTCTCTTTCTTCCTTTACTAACACACACACACAACACCGCCACAGGCTAGACGCGCCGAATTACCAAGCTAACGCTGTAGCTTCACATCGGGATCTCCCTACGTTCGGTACAGAGCTAAAACAGGAACTAGCTACCAGATCGGCTACGCTTCTCGTTGCCTAGCAACCCCCGGCTTCTTCAGCCCTCTCGCGCACGCAGCACCACTACCGCCCCCTTGAGGCTAAATAGTTTTGTGCAGCTCACAGAAGTAGCCATCTTTGGAGTTGTTTTGGTGTTTAGAACTACACCGGCCAACCACTCCCTTTGTCACTCACTCTCTCTCACACACACTCACAAACACAACACACAGACGTGTCTATGACACATGCTGCTTTTTTTTGCTTTGTTTTTGGTTGTGATATTATAAAAAGGTATATAAGTTTATTATTGAAGGATTATTGTTTAGCTACTGATAATTGTGAAGTTAATAAATCTTATTATACTTAATTAGCAGTTGCTTGTGATTATTTGTGTACTTGTTGTAATAATTGCTGGTCGATCAGGTCCGTTGCTTGGATTCACCCCTTCCTTTATTTCCTTTCTAAAGGATTACCACAGAAATGAGACTGTTCCACAGTTTGATTATTGGTCCCTGACTAGCAGGGTGGTGCCCCGTTTTGATTGTTTGTCGATTTGATAAAGTTATTAATAACCATATTCATAACTTTATTAATATTGATAAAACATCTTTGATAATTTGCCAATGATCAAATCTGTACCCTTCGAGAATCCTACACCATTCATACATGCTGACCCATAAGGTAGAGTCTTGTGTGAGGTATCATTGAACTCAGCAGAGACTTCCTTTTTAATTGGTGATGGTTTGACCCACCCCCTATACTTTTACCACGCCCCTTTTCACAGCTAATGAACCGTATGACGTAGAGTCTTGTGTGAGGTGTCGTTGAACTCGGCGGGGAGTTCCCTTTTCATTTTTGACGATTTGCGGCGTCTGAGTGCCGCGCAAATGCACGGCCGCACGGAGCGGCGTCCGCCGGTAACCCCGACGCACGCCGAGGCACGAGGGCCCGTCCATCGCTGCTCGCAGCTTTAATTGCATATTATTGTTTGTCTGCGTGAGCAGCTCTTTTTAACTGTTCAGTTAAAGGAATATTTCACCGCTGGAAAGCTGAATATATCTTTAAATTGGGTCACTTATGTAGTAGAAATGTGAAAAGAAAATTTTAATTGGTGCCTTCTAGGCCGAGAAAAGCCAGAAAATGTGTTTTGGTCTTATATGGATGAAAAACACCAAATCCCAGAATGCACCTGCTTCGTTGCTTTGAGTCCACTCCCAAGCCACGCCTACCGCTTGACAGACCGACAGAGGCATTCAACTCAACTCAAGCGTGTTTTATTGTCATTTCAACCATATACACGGAACAACGTTTCATCGTGACTCAAGTGGTGTTACACATTTAACATATATAAAAACAACATACGAAACAGGCTACATTTAGTACACACACTTTATAGGCTCCGTAAAGTTCAGCTAACGCATACTAGCATTAGCGCTTGGTGGGCTGTAAACACCGAGCATAAACACAGCCGTGAATTAGTGTGTAATGTAGAATGGTCGGCATTTAACAGTCACAAACTCCACCAGCAGTTAGCAGTTAAATGGATACAAATCACCACATTTCTGCGCCACTCGGTGTTAACACAGCCCACCTCTTTTACCTGGCGACAGAGCATCTCTAGCTCGGAGGGCTAGCAAGCCTGGTAGCTGGACAGTCCGGTACACTATTCAGGCAGGTTTCCACAACAACAAAAACACTGCAGTCGTTTTGGAGTGTCGTTGAAGTTGGATGTAGTCCAGTTTGTGGTCTAAATGAGCGGACACTTGCAAGCAGGATCCGTAAAGTTCAGCTAACGCATACTAGCATTGGTGTAGCTAAACAGAGTATAAACACAGCCGTGAATTAGCGTGGAATGTCGAATGGTCGGCATTTAACAGTCACAAGCTCCACCAGCAGTTAGCAGTAGCTAGTTGGATTTTATTTCTACACCAGTCCGTTTAACACAGCCCACCTCCACGGGCCGGCGAGAGCAGCCTGGTAGCTGGATAGTCCCGGTTCTGGTACACTGTTGTTCAGGCATGTTTCCACAACAACAAAAACACAGCAGGAGTTTCGTTGAAGGAGGATGTAGACCAGCTTGTTGTTTAATGAGCAGACACTTGCAAGCAGGATGGCTGGGACAGGTGGACAGCTAGCGTTAGCTTTCCACCTAGCCGATGAGGATGTCCCCTAGCCGGCTAGCGGCATTGAGCGACACCGCTGGTCTCCGTGCAGGCGATGCTCGCGTAGTGTGCCGAGTATTGCGTCTGTAATAACGTTTCCTCCATATTCTCCGATCTGTACCGATGTATCCCGGTGGTACACACGTCCGGTAGTTTGAATGCAGATAATTGTTGTAAATGTTTTCTGCTGAAAACCGAAAGCCTGTTTAGCGAAGATTCAAGATGGCTGACAGTCGTTTTCATTCGGAATACCTTGGCCAGACTCGGCAGTCCAACCCCCATGTGGGCGTGTTGAAAACATACGGAAGTAGATCCTACTACTGGCTGTAGTCCTTTGCCTCTGGCCCAAAAATCTTCCAATGACGCAAAAATCGTCATTTTACGTCATCGGAAGATTTTTTCCAGGCCCCAAATGCAGAAATCTCTCGTCTCAGGGGGACATGAGGGAGGGAGGCACGGTCATTCAGAAATACTATCGGGTTTCTACTGATACAAAGCTGAATGCTAAATCGGTGAAGTATCCCTTTAAGTAGCTCACGCTAGTTTGGATAGCTCATAGTTTAGTGAAGCAGTCTGTCGATTAGGTGTGTATGATGTATACCTGTGCTGTGTTTATGCTCACCTCATGCTAAATGGTGAATGTCATTTTTCTATCTTTTTTTTATATTATAAAATGGATTACAGGGTGGTGTTTTCACCAGTATAATGTCAGTGCATATGGAGATATATTTGATTGTGCAAATGTGAATACAATGTAGCCTAAGGTATTGTAATGTATTACAATATATTAGGTAATATCCACTGTATGATCACATCTAGTTATGATAATTTCTGTTGTGTTATTAGTATTTTTGTCATGAAATCACACAGAGTGATACAGGAAGCGCAGTGACTGTTATCCTGAGACCAATGCTGATTGACATACCACTGCTGTACTGTGTTACAGAACGATAAGGAAAATACAGTGCATTAAAGACGTCCACCTGGCCGCCTGTGATGTGTAGAAGCGACAGTAGTGTGGAGCTGCATTTCATCACATACAGTTGTGACCCGTCACACATATACTTTATAGTCAAAGTAGTGATGTGGATTGCAGTTATACCTGCGGATCGGGCCAGTCGGGTCATATCAATTACTCATTAAGTAACAGAGAGCAGAGCTGTAGCAGACAAGTGCGTCCCCATTAACATAATACATTTACGCTGTGTGCCTTTACGCGCATCAGCTCTTGGGGCAGATGTGTTCTGAAATTCAACAGCAAGGTGACTAAGGTCACACAGACTCATTGCCTTTACTACACAGACCAATCGTGCTAACTGCTGTGCGTAGTCCGCCCCCCAAAGGTCCATTCTGAGCAAGGAAAAGCCCTGATATTAATGTCATTTCTTTAGCACAACATTATTTGAGGTCCAAAATGTGTTTTCATAGTATGTCAGAAGAACCAACATGCACTCCTCACATCAGATTACACAATGCTTTGTCCACTAATGTGTAAATGTCCATAAGGTTTCATGATCTCAGAAACTAATTAAGTATGTGTGCTCAGGATTTGTTATCTTGTCATCCATTTAAACAGATATTAGCCATTTCTTTATGTAGCATCTCTTGGTGTATTTGGCCATTGTGGGCAATGTTGCAAATCAATGAGCACGACGATGAGTGATGGCAGTTTAATTTGTACATGATTTTTGTATCAATGTGAAGAAACACTTTGAACGGTTAGGTACTAGATTAGCCAAAATCCACATCTTGCTTTTGATTATTATATTCTTAACCGTTTAATACATTTTCTAGAAAATGTATTATGTTAGGATATTGTGATACAAAATTAGAAAAACTTGATTTCATCCACATTCCCCACCCCTAATTTCAGCATAGTTTGTGTGTAAAATAGAGAGAGAAAGAGACAGAGGGGAAGGGAAAGGGATAGAAGGAAGTCTGTATCATTTGGTATTTGACATAATTCTAATTAATGACCTTGCTGCCATGTTCCAAATGTATGAAATGGAAAAGTACTGTATTGTTTATTATTATGTTAGTGTGTCACCCACCTGAAACAGACATTCTGTCAGTCCCCGCCTGACTTGCGTCCACAAAAAGGCGCAAAAGAATAGCAGGGTGATCTCGGTCAAGGTAATGTTTGCATTATCCAGGAGAGTCCGTTTAGAGAGCTCCAAACCACAATGACTGCAGTCTCTCCATGCGCCCAGCATTACAGTGGAGGCTCTGGTGATGAGGTCCAAGTATCCCGGCATGGGCTCCACTTCCACAGGTCCAGCGTCCCCGGTGTGACCGCTCATTGTGGTGCGGCGCAGAAAGAACAAAAATGTGGAAACCGGAGAAAAACAAAAAATATACTCCAACTGAAGGGCAGAGGGACTGCAGGGAGCAATACTGTCCAGACTGTGTCTAATCCGTGAACAAGCTTGCTAGTTCACCTAAAAACGCTAAAACAAGCTTATCTAACCAGTTTACCCTCTTCAGTAGCTTAATTCTTTGTTTTCCAATTTAAGACATGGGCCCATTCTTCGCATTTTTTGAATGATAGCAGGGCCTACCTGGTCTGACCAGAAACACTGGCTATGCACACTGCATAACTAGTCTGCCAAACTCATTCTGCTGCAGGGAAACAAAGAACAGAGAAACCAGTTAAACACCAAGAAAAACATCTGACCAGCTGTGCATCGCATGGTTTGTTTTGGTAATGGTATAATCCAGTTTGAGTATGTTTATGTACATTTGCACTGCTGTGTAATTAAAACAGACTTTGCAGTGGCGGATCTAGAAAATGTTACATGGGGTGGCAAAGGGGAGGGGGGGGGGCAAGAGGTCTTGGCAGGGTGGCATGGGTAGACGGTACGTGGGAATCCCTACATGTGAATGTTTTAACAAACACAAAAATACTTTTAAACTACAGTAGTTATTGTTTAATAATGCCCTGACACACTACAAGCGTTTTTTTTTATTCACAACAGGAATAAGCCCAGTGTTCAAACAAAATAAAACTGTGCGTCTTTTAAAAAGTACAAGCATAAAAAGCTAAATGAAAATATAAAATAAAAAGTACAATAATTGTGTCCAAGATGCAGTGGACTACAAGTATAAAACAGCAGACAATACTCAAGTACTTATTGTAATTTAAAACTTATAATTACAGTCACCAAATGACCCATGATCACCCATCTTTTTTAGGAAAGGCGACAGTTCTTGTACTTTCCAGCTAAATGTTTCACAAACGTATCTAAATCTAGTGCTTTTGCATGCTGTTTCTCCAAGAGTGACCCCACTACTCAAAAAACCAACACTCGACTCCTCTGATGTAAATAACTATAGACCTGTCTCCCTTCTTCCTTTTCTATCTAAAACTCTTGAGCGTGCCATTTATAATCAACTCTCTACTTATCTCAACCAGAACAACCTTCTCGATCCCCACCAGTCTGGCTTCAAGGCTGGTCACTCAACAGAAACCGCCCTCCTTGCTGTCACTGAGCAGCTTCACATTGCTAAAACAACCTCTCTCTCTTCCATCATCATCCTTCTAGACCTTTCAGCTGCCTTTGACACAGTGAACCACCAGATCCTCATTTCAACACTCCAGAATCTGGGTGTCACAGGCTCTGCGCTCTCTTTGCTGACATCTTACCTGTCAGACCGAACCTATCGGGTAACTTGGAGAGGATCTAGCTCAGAGCCTTGCCCACTCAAAACTGGGGTTCCTCAGGGATCAGTCCTGGGTCCCCTCCTCTTCTCTCTCTCACCAACTCCCTTGGGTCTGTCATTCAGTCGCGACGGCTTTTCTTATCACAGCTACGCAGATGACACCCAACTAATTCTTTCCTTTCCTGAGTCTGACACTCAAGTAGCAGCACGTACTCCGGCCTGTCTGACCGACATCTCTTCTTGGATGTCCACTAACCATCTGAAACTCAACCTTGACAAGACTGAGCTCCTTTTCCTTCCAGGGAAAGGCCGCTCTACCCAAAACCTGACTATAACAATCGACAACTCTGTGGTAGTCCCCACCCAGACTGCTAGAAACCTGGGTGTGACACTTGACGACCAACTCTCCTTCACTGCCAACAATGCTGCAACCACCCGATCGCGGCAGATACATGCTGCATAACATCAGAAGGATAAGTCCACTTCTAACGCAGAAGGCGGCTCAGGTTCTGGTTCAGGCTCTAGTCATCTCACGTCTAGACTACTGCAACTCCCTGCTGATTGGCCTGCCTGCATGTGCCATCCGACCCCTGCAGCTCATTCAGAACGCAGCAGCTTGACTTGTCTTCAAGCTCCCACGTTCTCTCCCACAACATCTTCTCCTCCGCTTCTCTTCACTGGTTACCAGTGGCTGCCCGCATCCGCTTCAAGACACTAGTACTTACATACAGGGCCACGAACGGATCAGCCCCAGCTTACATCCAGGACATGGTCAAACCATATACCCCCACTTCGCTCTGCATCAGCCAAACTGCTTGCTGTCCCCCACAGCGAGGGAGAACTAATCACTCAACCAAATCCAGACTGTTCACTGTCCTGGCTCCCAAATGGTGGAATGAGCTCCCCATCGACATCAGGATGGCTGAAAGAAAGCCTACACATCTTCCGCCCGAAGGCTAAAAACACATCTCTTCCGACTACACCTCGTTAAAAAAAAAAAACCTCTTTAACCTGCACTTTTGTTTCTTTGTAGCTTAGCTTATTTAAAGCTAATGTACTTGCACTTACTACTTGTTGTCTAGAGTTTGGACCTTCTCAGTTGAATGCACTTAATTGTAAGTCGCTTTGGATAAAAGCGTCAGCTAAATGACATGTAATTTAATGTAATGTAATACTGAGAACAGCCAGATTTCTCAGACGGTCATCTGCCATGGTTGAGTGCAAGTGATTTAAAGTGATACAAGCTTCAAAGTTGAAAAGCTTTGCTCACACCTAGTAGTACTAACTTGCAAAAGCGATCTTGCACAGGCCAAAAAGCTCCAAGACAACCTCCTTAAAAGGCGCCGAGAACGTCACAAACTCAGTCAGACTGGACGGGTTTACTTTGTCATTTGCTCTGTTTTTGCCTGGTGTATCTCAGTTTTCAAGTCTTGCAAGTCAGAGCCATTCCTCAGCCACTAACAAAACCAATTATTTCTTTAAGGGGGGTTTAAAGCTTGTATATCCCTCATTATCTTGCTGCTAGAGTTACAAAAGCGCCTGTCCACCTCATTGATCATTGAGTCTATGATGGGAATGAACAAACCTACAGCATTCTAAAGGCACCTTTGCTGTCAACATGTGTTTGCTGTCCGAGTGTAGATCTTACAAGAGTGTCATGTAGTCTCCTAGATGTGTGTTTGGTTCTTTTTGATTTGACAATGGTAGAAATGTTGCAACCATTGCATGTTTCAATTGTGGCAAATATAATTATATAATGCAATTTTACAGTACATGGACATAGCCAATGCATATAAGTGACATTACATATTATCCTACTGTACGGCAATTTATATGGAAGAAGAATAAAAACATACCATGTGGTCCAGGGGGAATTGCAGGTCTACCCTCTTCCTCTCTGTCATCTTCCTCCTCCTGATCACTCCCTGCCTCTGTCCCTCTCTCTGAATCGGTAGCATCCTCTTAATCCCTCACTGATTCTTCTTTTTCCTCATCTCTTTCACATATTTCCTTATTTCTGACCCTCTATGGTCCCTCCAGTATACTGCCTTCTCTTTCATTTTCCCTCATTCTCATCATCCTGTGTACTTCTTTTAATTTTCTTAGCAAAAAAGCTGCCAATATCCCACCTTTAGCCTTCCTTTTCATGGTTAGGCTCCAGCTAATTTCTTCAGCTACTCTGGCCTGCAAAAGTCGACACGTGAAAAGCTCTGGTTATTCTTGTATTACATTACACTGTAGGGCTCTGTAGTAGTAGCCTATAAAAAATATAAAATCAGAAAAGATTGATCACATGTACACAACAGTTATGTTTAGACTACTTAATCCTTGTATTTGTTATTTCCCCAGTTTTAACCTAGGTTAATTTGTGCAGCATTATTGCTGTGATATGTGAGAGTAAGTGGATTTTATAGGACTGCTTAGGTAATCAAATAAAAATGATCGTTCTCCCAACTGGCACTGTATTGTATGTTGTAATGTAATGTCGGCGAAACGGTGACCATCAGTAAACGTTATGGATACAAACAAGATTTTATATTTTATATTAAGGTGTCCTTGTCTTTACTAAAACTCAAACTAATCAGAGGGCAGAGTGCTCTTATAAATCACGAGGGAGAGATTTTGGCTAACGTAATAGAGTCGCTGTTATTGTTGATGCTGAATTGTCTTTAGCATACATTACATTCATTACAAATGTAACTTTAGGTTAAACATGTGTGTTTAAACTTCACCTGGGGAAAGTGACTTCACCTTTAGAGACGAGTCCACACACTGTGGAAAATAAAGGTGAACACAGAACACAGACCAAAACACACCAATCAGACAGCAGAGGCCTGTACTACGAAGCAAGATCAACATGTCCTGGATTTCTTTAAGTTATCCGGCTTCACCTAACCTAACAACCGCGGTCCCGCATAACCTGTATTACAACGCTGGTTAACAACTAGTTCAGTCAACTCAGGGTTTCCCAATCCAGGCGGCCCTCTCACATAAAAGAGGCGGGGTTTTGCACAACAATCGAAATGAAACATCTACCAGAGCAGCATATTTTAAACAAGAAGAGCAAACTATAATTCTACATAAATATGAAGAACACAGACACAGTTTTACAGGCATAACGCAATACAGTCACTGCTTCCTAAAACAGGAAGGAAAGCTGGCAAAAAAATAAAATAAAAAATAGCCGACGCGGTAGATGTTTAAATCACAACGCTTATTAATAATACTTCCTCATCAGTCAGGACCAAGATCTGACCATAATTACACTTGTGCTTTCCATAAACTGTCGTTGCTTTAGCCTATAATTTCAGTTGCAACCCTGGCAGTGGGACGCGACCGTGAGAGCAAATAAAAAATATAAAAACATAATTCAAACCGATGTGCGCATTGGCGACACACGGCTCAAGAAGCCGATATGTAATTCCCTCCCATTAAAATATATATATATTTCATACAAATACCAATCAGGGAATGTTAACAGGGTTGTCGATCTCTCTCTCTCTCTCTCTCTCTCTCTCTCTCTCTCTCTCTCTACCGAGCTCCGCCTGATCTTCTAAGAACGATTGATCTCTAATCTCCAATTTAACCTGCTCCCGACCAGGTTAGGTGTTCAGCATGAGTTACCACGGTGATTGAACCCAATAACAACTAATTCACCTTCGTAGTACAGAAAACCCTGGGTTGAACCTGAAGTTAGCTCGTTAACGCCAAATCCTGCTTCGTAGTACAGGCCTCAGGCATAACAAAATGAAGAAAAAAAACAAAAACAAATTCACACACACATCAGACTGTCACTGTGGAAATGAGCTGGGCCTCGTTGCACCTTCGGCCCCATGGCAGAGGGGTCGGACATAGGCTGATGGGGTTGTCTGGTTGATTGTGTTTTGGGATGTGTGGGATCTTGCTGATGCCCCCCGAGAGGAATCTCCCAGTGTTTTCCTGAGAGCTCAGCCTGTAAGATGGTTAGAAGCCAAACTTACATGCAAACTGTATTTCTTTCTCATAAAGTGTCATCGCAAACGTGCTTGCCCCTGTCACTGCATGTACCATGGCTTCATTTTTAAATAATTTTCAGTTAAAGTGTGTGAATCTGTTGATGTGGAGGAGATTGTCCCTAACCTGTGGTGATGCTGAGGTACGAGGCAGTGTCCTGTCTGCCAGTCCTCCTCCAGGACACTACACTCCAGTTCAGCTCTTCCTGCGCCACCTTTGCAGATTTCAATAGAAAAAAGAATATCGAAAGAAAAACATAAATTATCTTTTCCATACATTCATCCATCCATCCATCATTTGTCCATTAACAGATTTTTATGTGTAAAATCGGCACAGTGCTCCTTTATTCTATATCCGGTTTTGTATTTCAGCTGTCCAGAATATGTGCAAGGCCCACCTGGCCTCCCTAGACATGTCTTCTATGGACAAAGAGGATCCCTCTTCTGCGGAGGAAGAGGAGGAACGTGAGAAGGAGAGCCAGCAGACAGGCTCAGCTACAGGTGGGTCAGACTGGACGGTCTTTCACATTATGCCATTTTTCTATCATATACTGGCATTTGTGCCACATGCAGTGTTGGGGAAGTTACTTTTAAAAAGTAGTGTTTGCTCATTACTCGTAACTTCTTAAAAAAGTAATCCATTACTTTACTTAGTAGGAAAAGTAACGTTTTACTTTACTCGTTACTTTTACATTACTATCTTTGACCATAAAGCCAATCTCTTCTTTATCAATGAAGTGTCTGAAATACACTGCAGACTGGATTCTCTACTCACAGTTTGATGGCTGATTCATTATGAACGAGCAAGTTGCAACCCACACAAGTCCACAGCGGTCCGCTGTGTGTATGTATGAGGCTATCTCCACCACATCCATCTGTGAGGTTGTCAACTCTGCGTCAGCCTGGCTCAGAGCGCCGTCCAGCAAAAAGCCACAAAGCTAAAAATGCTCTCAAAATTTTGCTTTGGCTGTGCTACCAGCCTCTGTCACGTCCAGGGGCGGATTGGCCATCGGGAATACCGGGAACAATCCCGAACGGCCTGTCCATTTCAGGCCGAAATGGCCGGTGGTCAATAAGTATATATATATATATATATTTTTTTTTTTTTCATACGCGACCGGCCTGGCCCATGGATGTATTAAGAGAACTGGATACAGTGTTCGGCGGGAAGCCCCATACGTTCCAATGAGAGTGCTCAAAAGTGCATTAAGACAACATGGAGCTTGGCTTTTCCGTATTCTTGGCCCATGACGTCACGGTGGACACGCGCACTAGCAACAATTTGTTTGTGTTGTCTTAGCAGCCGGTAGCAACATGCTCGTTCATGAGCTTATCTCTCGCGTCTCTTAAAAGTGGCGAACTCATGAACTTGCCGTTTTCATTGTCTGAAATATTCATTAACGTTAAACATTGCGTTTTTGTTGTTCCCGATCGTTTACATGCTTAGCTAAATAAACGATAGATGTATTTAGCTAGACAACCAAGGAGATTTAATCATTATGTCGTGCTACTAGCTAGCTAGCTACGGGCTAGTGCTAGCAGTTAGCCTGCAGTTTCGTGAACAGAGCTCATCCATGGCTTCATCTCTCATCCACGTTACAAGCTTTACAGCATACAGCCCTCGGATGTATCATAAGAGAGAACCAAGGCCATGTAATCACTATGTCTGTAGTAATGTTATGTAGGCATGATCTTAATACAGCCATGCTAGCTAACCCTGATGTTAGCAACTAGCTAGCCGATAGCCCCGCCAGTTTGTGAAACGCTAATGACGTTAAATCCACGTCACAGGCTTTACAACATACATACATCCCTCGGATGTATCATAACTTCATAAGATAATACCATGGACGTAATAGAACACATGGTGAATTACAACCATTAGCTATATCCATTATTACCATATACTGTCTGTCTCCTTTACTTCCTGCTTCTTACAGTGCAGACGCTCTACTGCTTTCTCCTGCTTCTGCTTGCATATTTCTGCTGATAATCTTGCTTTTCCTCTGAGAGAAACTATGAGCAGCGGCTCTTGGATAATTTATAAAACTTAACATTTTTTGTAGACATAGTAGGCTATTGTCATATTTGAAAATCTTTCTGTGTGAGCGTGGCCTACCAATAGCTCAAGCCTGTCCTAATGTGACTGTAGCTAAAGCTAATTAGCAGCAAGATGCCACCCTTCTCCATGGAGGACTACTACAAACTCCTTCAGAAGATTGCAGTTCTGGTAACCAAAATTTACCGGTTAGAAGTAAACGTGGAAGTGAACGGATCATGTGGAAATGACACCACTTTACCAGTGACCCAAAACAATGGACAAAAGCATGCTAACACACGGCTAACTAGCACCAGCAAGACCACAAAGAAACAGGAGGGCTGTGGAACGGATAATAAATCAACAAGTGGCAGTCCTCCCTGGAACTCTTTTGGTGCAAAGCTTATGAGTAAATCATTTTCTTGGGAAATGGGAGGACGACTAACGGGCAGGGCACAGCGCCCAGAGATTTGTGATACGACCGGCTGGCCTGCATTACCATCCAGGCAGAGTGCCTCTTCAACCCCTGTACTTAGCAGGACACAGCCGTGGACAACTGCAAAAGGGAAAATCACCAACAAAATGCCTCCCCAACAACTGAGTGTGCAGGTGAAGAACAGATTTGCTCCTCTGCTGCAGCACCCTGGATATGACCTGTATTGCGTCTCATCGTCACACAGCAGGGTAAGGACTGAGAGCAATTCTAAAAGTAAAAAGCTACAGGGAAAGCTAATGACTGGGCCCCAAACTCTGTGCGTGACTCTGCTGTGAAAGATATAAAAAGCAGTAAAAACACCAAAATACTCTGTTTTCCCAAATACATGGTGTCTGACTTGGCCCAAAGAATCCAGGATATCATAGCAGCACACCAACTGTGAAGAACATTATACTGCATATAGGGTCAAATGATGTTCAGGGTACCCCCAGGATCCTCCAACTTAAATTCAAGGCTTTTTAAGACCTTTTTAATACCATTTCAAATGAAATTCAATGCCAACTTCGTACCCATTCCGACAGAAGTATGAGGGGAAAATGTCAAATCTATATAAATTTCAAAACCTAGAAAATAATTATGTACAAGTAGGCTACTTGAATTAAATAACACATTGTATTTAAAGTATCAGTCATTTAATACAATTTATTGGGTTATAATATAATCCAATAAAATAAGATAATTACACTGCATAAGAGCACTTTTACTTGTTGTTATGTTGAATGCAGGACTTGTAACTGACAAGTAATTTGTAACTCTACAACACTGTTTTTTCTACTTTCAATACACGATCTGAGTAAGTCTTCCACCTCTGTATCACCAACAACAGTCGTGCATGAATACCTGCAGCTGTGTTTAACACTGAAAACACACAGCTCAGTTCAGCGTTTACTCAGGGATCTTAAGTTTTAAGGACAGGCAAGCACACACTGGAGCACACACTGGATTCCTGTCAGTTTCATAGTGAGAGCGGCGCGCCAGAAAAAATATTGGCGGCGGCGCATATTAAATATATATTTATTAATGAATTGAATTAATTAAATATATTATAGTTTTTCCGCGTGAGAAATACAATGTGTGGCGGGACTGCGTGACAAAAGACCGAAATGGGTGACTGTCACGCTCAATGTGTGACACTTGAGAGCCCTGGTTTACTTGCAGCTCCGCTACAGTAGCAGCGAACCTTTAACGTTACCTGTAGTCACATGGTCTCTAAACAGTCCGCTCACCGTGAAGTCCTGCACGGATCAACAGATGTTAGAGCGCGGCGGCTGCTCGCTCCGTTTGTTCTAGCAGATTAATGGAGCCGCTCGGTGTTTGGCTAGCTAATAAGCCGTTAGCCTGTTACCTTGAGCTTTGTCTGAAGGCGCTGAGTGGCCAGCCAGGCTCGACACACCCGAAACATTCCGCACATCCGCCGCTCAGTTTAACCGCTAACCCCCCCCCGTACCAGTCAGAGAGGCGTGTTTACTTTGTGTCTCGGTCCTCCGGTGCGTCCAGAGACGGGGTCCGGTAAGTTTTTAAATTAGCCTACATTAGTAACAGTTCATTTTGTTACGGTATGAACTTAATCCTAGGAAAGGCGAAAAATATAAGACCTTTGTAACAAAATCCAAGACTTTGTATACCAAATTCAAGGCTTTTAAGGCCTTAATTTGATATTATCAAATTTAATACTTTTTCAATGCTTTTAAGACCCCGCGGGTACCCTGGATGTTGTAAAGCAAGAGTCTGAAGTGCTGAATCGTGACTTTATGAATCTGCTGAACACAGTCAGCTCCCTAAACGCATAAGGTGTTTATCAGTGGCCCTATACCGCCAGTCAGAAGAGGAGCTGAGAGATTCGGCAGACTGTTTCATCTGCATGTATCAACCATTCTCTGCAGTTCATTGACAATTTTAAAATTTTCTGGGGCTGCAGACATCTTTTTAAAGCAGATGTACTCTTCCTTATAAGCCAGGAGACACGAGACAAGATGAACCAAAACAAGAGGAAGACACAACAAAGTGTGGCAGTGACCCACCACAGCCCCCACCTGAGCAAAGATTTGACCATGGGAGACCAAAGAGCGGAGATGAGAAATCTCAACCCCCCTTCTCACCCGTCCAACACTCCTCAAACCCCTTTGACAACCACGACACCTTTGAGGACGCCTTTGAGGATACGTCGCTCTCCCCTCTTTCCCCCATCCCCATGTTGGAGTTCACTGACCAGATGAGGCAGCTGGTGAATGCTGGAACCAAGTATGCCCCCCTTCCTTATCCCATCGTAAAACACCAGCACCTCTGCCCCCTCAAGGACGGCAGTTAACTCCTTCTCCCCAAACTGATAAGGATGCTTGTGTGCAAAATGCAGCAAGCATGAACTGATATGGGCCGGGTCCAGGCTGCATGCCTAGTAGCACTCATGACTCTTTCCAAGACAAGCCTGGGCCCTGCGTATTAATCAATTCAATCAATCAATTTATTTATATATAGCACGCTTAAAAACAACCATGGTTGACCAAGGTGCTTCACAGGTTAAAACAACAACAAATTACTGCTCATACATTTTATACAACAATAAAACATGTGTAATATACAGTATACGAGGTATAGTGAAATTAAAATAAAATTAAAATTACCAGGAAATAACAAACCTAACTCGAAGGAAAAGCCAAAGAAAAGTAATGAGTTTTTAACAATGATTTAAAGCATTCCAGAGTTTGGCAGGTTCTGATATGGACTGGCAAGTTGTTCCACAAGTTAGGGGCAGCTACACTGAAGGCTCGATCACCTCTGGTTTTTAGTCTGCTTCTCGGTACATCCAAGAGGAGGAGATTAGCGGATCTTAGCACTCTAGCCGGGATATGAGCGTGCAGAAGCTCTGTTAAATATAATGGAGCCAGGCCATTTAAGCATTTAAAAGTCAGTAGTAAAATTTTAAAATCGATCCTATAATGAACAGGGAGCCAGTGGAGGTGACGCAACACAGGTGTGATATGGTCCCTCTTCCTCTTTCCTGTCAAGAGACGTGCAGCCGCATTTTGGACTAACTGCAAACGCTGAAGCGATGACTTATCTAAGCCCACGTACAACGAGTTACAGTAGTCAAGGCGAGAGGTTATAAGGGCATTTATCACCCTTTCCAGATCTTTAGGATGGAGATATGCCTTTACCTTGGCTATAGTTCTCAACTGGAAAAAACATGATCTGACAGTGGCGGATATTTGTTTATCAAGCTTAAATGCACTATCTAACACAACACCAAGACTCCTCACAGTTGAACGACTGTTCGAAGCCAAGGGGCCAAGATAATTTAAATCAAGAGGTTTAGGGTTTCCAAATACTATGATCTCTGTCTTGTCTCCATTTAAATTTAGAAAGTTTAAATTCATCCATGTTTTAATGTCTTTCATACAATCAAACAGGGGCTGCAGATTTTTTACGTTCAGGGGCATATAAATTTGAATGTCGTCTGCATAACAGTGAAAGAAGACCTCGTGCCTTTCAATAATGGAGGCCAGGGGCAGCATATACAAAGAAAATAAAATGGGGCCTAAGACGGAACCTTGGGGACACCGCAGGTAAATGGAGCAGTTTCAGATAAAAAAACACCGAGTTGGACAGAGAAGCTCCTGTCAGTTAGATAAGATTCAAACCACCTTAGTGCAGTACCTTTGATTCCCACACAACTCTCCAAAAGTGCCAGGAGAATTAAGTGGTCCACAGTTTCAAAGGCCGCAGTAAGGTCTAAAAGCACTAAGACAGCAGAGGCTCCTGAATCGACAGTTAAAATCAAATCATTAAAAACTCTCAACAATGCAGTTTCAGTGCTATGACGGGATCTAAAGCCGGACTGAAACTTTTCATAAATATTATTACTAATTAAAAAGGTTTGCAGCTGCATAGAAACTACTTTCTCCAAGACTTTAGATAGGAAGGACAGTTTTGAAATGGGCCTGAAGTTAGAAAGAACAGCGGGATTAAGATTTTCCTTTTTTAGCAGCGGTTGCACAAAAGCATGTTTAAAGATGGACGGAACCTGACCAGAGACAAGACAAGTATTTATCAATAACAAAATACACGGTCCAACGGTATAAAAGACTTCTCTAATCAAACGAGAGGGGATACTATCTGAGGGACAGTTTGTAGGCCGCATGTTTAAGGACCGGATAGCTACGGATATAATCTACCACAAGGCATACAGGAGGAGCAGAGGGATCAGGATCACAGGATGTGGTTACAGAAGATCGAAGAACAGAAATCTTCTCAACAAAAAATTCTAAAAAAGAATTACAAAGGTCCAGTGTAGGTGTAACAGGAAAAGATTTGCGAGGATTTGTAATATTGTTAAACATATTGAACAGAACTCGTGGCTTGTGATGGTTATTTGCAACCAGTTTAGAAAAATAATCAGATTTTGCCAGTTTTGAAGCACTTTGATAATCAGATAGATATTGCTGTAAAATTTCATAAGACACTCTGAGTTTATCTTTCTTCCACCTTCTCTCAGCTTGCCGACATGCACGTCTGATCGCTCGGGTAGTGTCATTTAACCAAGGCTCTGAAAGCAGTTTAGTGCGTTTCGCCTTCAAAGGAGCTACAGAGTCTAAGAGAGAGTGCAGGTTGAATTAAAAAGAGTTATGAGTCCATCAGCACCATTAACATCACCTCCATCCAATTTATAAAGCACAGAGTCTTTAAAAACAGCAGAGAACTGTGCCGGGGTTTGACTGTTAAATACACGGCGGCACTGTGAAATAGGAGACTTAATTACAGAACATGGAACTGTAATCGTAAACAAGACAGGGAAGTGGTCCGAAATACATGCACTACATATTTCATTTATATGAACACACAAACCATGAGACAGCACAAGATCTAATGTATGTCCCTTTTCATGTGTCGGGCCAGACACTGACTGAGTGAGATTAAAAGCGTTTAGAAGATTTAAGAAGTCTTTAACCATGGGTTTGTTTTCACAGCACACATGTAAATTAAAATCACCACAGATTATAAAATGATCATAATTCAACCTTAGACCTGCTATAAAATCAGCAAAGTCTTGCATAAAATCTTTGTTGAATTTCGGTGGGCGATACACAACTGCACACAGTATCGGAGAAGAGGCGCTTAGTTCAAATAACTGCAGCTCAAAGCTTGAGTAATTAACAAATACAGACAGCCGATACTGGAAGGTGGATTTAAACACAGTGGCAAGTCCTCCACCTGTACCAGTAGTCCGTGGAGTGTTAAAAAATGTACAGTTTGGAGGGAGAAGTTCAGAGAAGGATGCAGACTCACCAACATGAAGCCAAGTCTCGGTTAGCAGCATAAAATCCAATTTATGAGATGTAAAAAAGTCATTTAGTATAAAAGTTTTGTTGGCCATTGATCTGACATTAATCAATGCCATACAAAGAGTTAAATCCAAACTGTCTGGGAAGACGGGGCGGATCCATCGCAGACGCGCGACCTCCGAGCACCAGCGCTGGTAACGGGGGGAGGAAAACGGGGATCGGGCACATCCGAAGACCTCCGGTACGCCTTGAGGCGAACAAGCACTCCAGCACGCCTTCCTCGTCTCCTGTGGCGCTTTTTTCGGGGAAATTCCCACGGCACACAGCGCAGGTGGTCTGGGATGTTATGCAACCATGGAGGTAGGCTTCCAGCCTGTTCTCCCAAACTATCTCTAGAAAGCCCCAAAGCTTCGCATGACGCTCGAATGTCAAACAAACTTTGGCGATCATATACGAGAAGGCTTGTTACATCCCGGCAGCAAAGACACAGAATTAAAATAGCAGCAAACAGATGATGAGCGCAGCGTGATGCTGACAGACGGCTTGCCTTACACACTGGCGCCATCTTGCATTAGATTATTGTATTAGATTCTTTAGCATCCATTCCTCGTCAGCCACAGTCTGTCCCAAAAAATGAAAACGCACTAACACTAGCCCTACTAAATGTTAAGTCTTTGGCAGGAAAATCATTTTAAATCAATGATTTTATTATTAAGCACAATCTTGATTTTATGTTTTTAACTGAAACCTGGTTGGACAATAATAACAGTGCTGCTGTTCTCATTGAGTCAGCCCCCCCTAACTTCAGTTTTATGAGTGAGAATAGAGTGAATAAGAAAGGAGGTGGAGTCGCCATTTTGTTTAATGACTCATTCCAATGTACGAAATTATCTTATGGAAATTTTGCTTCTTTTGAATATGTGGCTCTTCAGCTAAGATCCTCCCCTCAAGCTATACTTCTAAATATCTACAGGCCACCTAAATACTGTGCAAACTTCTTTGACGACTTTACTGAACTGCTGTCTATAATCTGTATTAACTTTGACCGTGTAATTATTGCTGGTGATTTTAACATTCATGTTGACAACCCCCAGGACCGAGGGACCAAAGAACTCTGTTGTGTTTTTGAGAGCTATGGACTGACTCAGCATGTTACACAGCCCACGCACAATAAGGGGCACACACTGGACTTAATTATCTCCAAGGGTCTAAACATTTCCAAGGTTGTGGTGACTGATGTTGCTCTCGCTGATCATTCCTGTGTTTTCTTTAACGGCACTATTTCGGTGCCCAAAAGTGTTCAAACAAAGTTAATCAGAAAACGGTATATCACTGAAAACACCAGTGAATCATTCATTCAGCTTTTCTCTTCTACACCCACCCTCACTGGGGCCTCAGTCACTGAGCTTGTAGATAATTTCAACTGTAAAATCACAAATGTTATTGATGCCATTGCTCCCACTAAGATTAAAGCTGTCTCTGGTAAGAAAAGATCTCCATGGAGAAATTTAATAATGGTGAGAACAGAAAAAAGAGAGTGTCAAAAAGCTGAACGCAGTTGGTGAAAAACTAATCTCCAGGTCCATTATAACACCTATAAAGAGAAACTTTGCATTTATAATTTGGAACTAAGGAATGCAAGGTGGTCCTTTTTCTCTGACATTATCGCCAGAAACAATAATTCACGTGCTTTGTTTGCTACTGTCGATAGATTAACTAACCCTCCAGTACCAGTAGCATCTGAGCTATTGTCTACCAAGGCTTGCAATGACTTTGCCTCCTTCTTCACAGACAAAATTCAGAAAATTAGACAGTCAGTGACTCCATATCAAGTACAGGATATGTGTTGTCACAGTGTTCACGCAAAACAAATTACAATATGACACAATTTCATACTATCAACCATAAAAACCTGGACGACATTATACAACATCTGAAAACCTTCTCCTGTTGCCTTGATATTCTACCAACGGGTGTTTTCAAAAATGTTTTGAATTGTTTGGCTTCAGATCTTCTACAGATTGTGAACACATCTCTTCTCTCAGGTATTTTCCCACAGGCCTTAAAAACTGCAGTCATCAAGCGACTCCTAAAAAAGAACAATCTAGACTCATCACTAATGAGCAACTATAGGCCTATATCAAACCTTACATTTTTTAGTAAAATCATAGAAAAAGCGTTTTTTCAACAACTCAACCTTTTCTTATCACTAAAAAACAGTTTTGATGCCTTTCAGTCAGGTTTTCGACCACACCACAGCACTGAGATGGCTCTTGTTAAAGTCTTTAATGACATCCACTTAAACACAGATAGTGGCAAAATTTCAGTCTTAGTATTACTTGATCTCAGTGCTGCATTTGATATGGTCAACCATGACATATTACTAGACCGATTGGAAAACTGGGTTGGTCTTTCTGGCTCAGTACTAAAGTGGTTTGAATCCTATTTAAAGAATAGGGACTACTTTGTGTCTATAGCTAATTATACATCTGAGCATACAAATATGACTTGCGGAGTTCCCCAAGGCTCAGTTCTGGGGCCTCTCCTGTTTAACATCTACATGCTTCCACTGGCTCAGATTATGGAAAATAACAAAATAAGTTACCATAGTTATGCGGATGACACACAAATTTATATAACCTTATCGCCAGGGAACTATAGCCCAATACAACACCTGTGTAGGATACTTGTAGGGTACAGATTTGATCATTGGCAAATTATCAAATATGTTTTATTAATATTAATAAAGTTATGAATATGGTTATTAATAACTTTATCAAATCAACAAACAATCAAAACGGGGCACCACCCTGCAAGTCAGGGACCAATAATCAAACTGTGGAACAGTCTCATTTCTGTGGAAATCTTTAAAAAGAAGCAAAGGAAGGGGTGATTTCAAGCACGGACCCGTTCGACCAGCAATTATTACAATAAGTCCACAAATAATCACAAACAACTGCTATTTAAGTATAATAAGATTTATTAACGTCACAATTATCAGTAGCCAATCAGTAATCCTTCAATAATAAACTTATATACCCTTTTACAATATCACAACCAAAACAAAGCAGCATGTGGACACATCTGTGTCTGTGCGGCGTGCGTGTGTGTGTGTGTGTGTGTGTGTGTGTGTGTGTGTGTGTGTGTGTGTGTGTGTGTGTGTGTGTGTGTGAGAGAGAGTGAGTGAAAGTGGAGGGGGCGGTGTCGAAATGTAGTCTAACACAAAAACTCCCAAAATGGCTACTCTGGTGAGCTGCACATAACTATTTTGCCTCAAGAGGGCGGTAGTGGTGCTGGGACACGGAGACTGCGGTCAAGCCAGCCGCGGTTTGAAAATACACGGTCTAGCCAGCCGTCAATAAAAAGAGGCGTGTGCGCCTATTACTATGAGTACGGTAATTTTGGTACCAGCAGAGAGAGGACGGGCTTTCAGAGCGCTCGAGTTGCATCTATCCATCCATCTATCTATCCATCCATCTATCTATATTTCTCTCTCGCTCTGTCTTTCTCTTTCATTCTTAATTATTCTTTCTTATTTCTCTCGCGCTCTCATGCTTTCATTTTCTTCTCTTTCTCACTCTCATTCTCTCTCTCTCATTCTTTATTTATTTATTTCTCTTTCTTTCCCTTACTCTCCCGTTTTTCTTTCTTTCACTCTCTTTTTTATTTATCTCTCTCTTTTCTATCTTTATCCTTTTTTAAAACTCACATTGTCTTTGTCTTATGTTTTTTTTCTTTATAGGTCACATCTCAATACATTGTTTTATGTAAATGTTTACAGCACAAGCAGACAAAATAAAGTATCTCTTTCTAAATACATTTACTGCATATGTTTAGGACATTTTTGACTACCGAGGGCCTTAAAGACCTCATTTAAATTATGTAGAAAAAAAAAGATCAGTTACAGGACATCCCATACCCTATGCACAAGTCATTTGAAACCATTTTACAGTAGCGTTTTGGAGATATGTCACATTATTTGACTTTGGAGGCCTATAGCTACTTCCTTTCTAATAAGTAGAAAAAAAGAATGGTCAGTTGTGATACAGGACGTCCCATACACTATGCACAAGTCATTTGAAACCATTTTACAGTAGCGTTTTGGAGATATGTCACATTATTTGACTTTGGAGGCCTATAGCTACTTCCTTTCTAATAAGTAGAAAAAAAGAATGGTCAGTTGTGATACAGGACGTCCCATACACTATGCACACCTCATTTGAAACCATTTTACAGTAGCGTTTGGGAGATATGTCACGTTATTCGACTTTGGAGGCCTATATTGACCTCATTTCTAATAAGTAGAAAAAAAGAATGGTCAGTTGTGATACAGGACGTCCCATACACTATGCACACCTCATTTGAAACCATTTTACAGTAGCGTTTTGGAGATATGTCACGTTATTCGACTTTGGAGGCCTATATTGACCTCATTTCTAATAAGTAGAAAAAAAGAATGGTCAGTTGTGATACAGGACGTCCCATACACTATGCACACCTAATTTGAAACCATTTTACAGTAGCGTTTTGGAGATATGTACGTTATTCGACTTTGGAGGCCTATATTGACCTCATTTCTAATAAGTAGAAAAAAAGAATGGTCAGTTGGGATACAGGACGTCCCATACACTATGCACAAGTCATTTGAAACCATTTTACAGTAGCGTTTTGGAGATATGTCACATTATTTGACTTTGGAGGCCTATAGCTACTTCCTTTCTAATAAGTAGAAAAAAAGAATGGTCAGTTGTGATACAGGACGTCCCATACACTATGCACATCTCATTTGAAACCATTTTACAGTAGCGTTTTGGAGATATGTCACATTATTCGACTTTGGAGGCCTATATTGACCTCATTTCTAATAAGTAGAAAAAAGGAATGGTCAGTTGTGATACAGGACGTCCCATACACTATGCACACCTCATTTGAAACCATTTTACAGTAGCGTTTTGGAGATATGTCACGTTATTCGACTTTGGAGGCCTATATTGACCTCATTTCTAATAAGTAGAAAAAAAGAATGGTCAGTTGTGATACAGGACGTCCCATACACTATGCACAAGTGATTTGAAACCATTTTACAGTAGCATTTTGGAGATATGTCACGTTATTCGACTTTGGAGGCCTATATTGACCTCATTTCTAATAAGTAGAAAAAAAGAATGGTCAGTTGTGATACAGGACGTCCCATACACTATGCACAAGTGATTTGAAACCATTTTACAGTAGCATTTTGGAGATATGTCACGTTATTTGACTTTGGAGGCCTATATTGACCTCATTTCTAATAAGTAGAAAAAAAAGAATGGTCAGTTGTGATACATGACGTCCCATACACTATGCACAAGTGATTTTAAACCATTTTACAGTAGCATTTTGGAGATATGTCACGTTATTCGACTTTGGAGCCTATATTGACCTCATTTCTAATAAGTAGAAAAAAAGAATGGTCAGTTGGGATACAGGACGTCCCATACACTATGCACAAGTCATTTGAAACCATTTTACAGTAGCGTTTTGGAGATATGTCACATTATTTGACTTTGGAGGCCTATAGCTACTTCCTTTCTAATAAGCAGAAAAAAAGAATGGTCAGTTGTGATACAGGACGTCCCATACACTATGCACACCTCATTTGAAACCATTTTACAGTAGCGTTTGGGAGATATGTCACGTTAAGTGACTTCAGAGGTGTATAAAGACTCTCTTCTCACACATGAAATTGTACAGTACATACTTTACTGCCAAGAAATGATTAAGACTACGTGATTTATCACACTGAAATACTATATGATTTTTTTAAAAACCTAATTTGCTTATTCAAGCCATTTTTTTATGAACATCATAAACTTTTAGAAACTTATTGAAAAAGACCACACACATGCATGAACATAAATAAAAATGCCATGTATTCCTTAGACCCTGCTAATAAAAATAAATAAAATACAATAAAATGTTCACTTTACATGGCTACTTTAAATAGACAATTTTAAATGGTAGGGAAACAATGTGTGCCTACTACTTGTTGCACATCTCAATAACACTAGCTAAGTAGATACATATGTCACACTGTCACACAGAGAGAGAGAGAGAGAGAGAGAGAGAGAGAGAGAGAGAGAGAGAGAGAGAAAACAAATACGAGTTTGATGGATTTAGGATGCTTAAAGTACTGATTATTTACATGGAGTCTTGTGGGTTCAGGATGCTTAAAGTACTGATTATTTACATGGAGTCTTGTGGATTCAGGATGCTTAAAGTACTGATTATTTACATGGAGTCTGGTGGGTTTAGCGACACAAGCCTCAGCAATTCAATATATATATAATTTGCTTAAATTTTAAATACATACAGTGTTGATTTAATGGTGAAGTGTTAATTGTCTTAACCTTTTAGAGCTATACCTTTTTAAAACCTATTTAAGACCTTTCTGTTTACTAGAAACAGCTATGAAGTAGCTAGCTTAAACCCACAAGGCTCCATTCAAAAAATAGTACTTTTAGCGTGAATAGAGCCAACACATTTTCACATGTATCTCGGTAACCTATGTGTTTATTTCAACCAACACTAGAGTTGTGATGGTTGGAAAAGTGTAGAGAAGACCAAAAACGGCTTTTTATAGTTTTATTTTGTTTCTGTCGACTTTTAATGTAGTGTGTTTTACGATGCTTAAATGACTGTTTATTTACATGGAGTCTGGTGGGTTTAGCGATGATGTGTGTGTGTGTTTGTGTGTGTGTGTGTGTGTGAGAGAGAGTCTATGTGTGTGTGTGTGAGAGAGAGAGTCTTCGTGTGTGAGTGTGAGTGTGTGTGTGAGAGAGAATGTGTGAGTGTGTGTGTGTGTGTGTGTGTGTGTGTGTGTTAGAGGAGGGAGATTTATGTTTGACAGGATGTCATGTGTGTGTGTGTGTGTGTGTTCCCTCCCTCTTTCACTCCCTCTCTCTCCCTCCCTCTCTCTCCTTCTCTCTCCCTCTCTCTCCTTCTCTCCCTCTCTATCCCTCCCTCTCTCTCCCTCTCTATCCCTCCCTCCCTCCCTCTCCCTCCTTCTCTCTCTCCCTCCCTTCCTCCCTCTCTTTCTCCCTCCCTTCCTTCCAGAAGTCTCCATGATAGAATGTGTTTGTGTCAGAACTTGTTGCTATGGTGATTTCCACAGTGCAGGGGTAGGGAGGGGGAGACAGTGTCTTCCATGGGTCCAACATGTAATGATAATTAATACTCTTAAGTTTGTTCTGTAAGTCAAAAACCATGGGTCCAAACGGCACAATATTATGATCACCAGAGAGATAAAAGTCTGGCGAACGCATTGATGTGGTTTTTATGTTTGTGGTATGAAATATATGGGACACAGAGCAGGTAACAAACAGGGAACCATCTGCATCCTTCAGATTTCCTACATTTTGACCAACTATGATGTATGTAGAATGAAAATTGCACGGGAGAGAGCAATTTGTTTGGAAATAAATTTCAGCGAATCGTACTGTAACTCCATTGTTTCTATCGGCAGTGTACGTCCGGGGGATTCCATAGTCACATGTCTGCGACCGCCACAAGATTTCCTACATTTTGACCAAGTATGATGTATGAAGAGTGAAAACTGTAGAAGGGACAGCAATTTGTTTGGAAAATATTCAGAGAATCGTACTTCAGCTCCACACTCTGACTCTCAACATTTCGGCCCCATACACACACATGGGAAAATCTGAAACGGTCTGAAAAGACGACGATACGTAAACTGTGATTTTGTAGAAAACGTGCTTGATATCCGAAAGCCCATTCAGCCCAATAAACGCCAAAATCTTGTCTTCGGTTTAAACTTTTAATCTTTTTTCTACATTAAAGTATGGCGATACAGCATGGTCCCAAAAGGGGCTTGTTTTGAGTGATGTTAAGCGATTTCCCATTCAAGTCTATGGGACAATTTTGCATGTTTTTTAGGCCGATTTCGTGAAAACCGTGCGGCAAATCTCTTACAAAACACATAGCACACCATTCCCGAACGTTACACACGTGATGATGTCATTTGTGTGCGCGTGTTGGCAACGCTTCGTGAGCCTAAGCGGGACAAAAAACTGGCGGAATAATATTAAAAGTATGAGAAACAATAGTCATTGTGCCGATTGCACATCGGCACACTGAATAATCAAAGCAATGAAAAATGTAAGTGAATTCAAGAAAATCCTAAATTGGACTTCCTAAATTGAATGCAAGAAAATGTAATTTCTTTTTTACATTTAGCCAGTACAGTTGTGGCAATTCCAGTCATCATCCCCACTAATGGCATTTTGTGGTATGTTCACACAGTTAGGATGATACCACCCCTTGCACAAAGAACATTCTACCATTACTTCACTGCAGTGTGCAGTCCTACATACAGTGCCTTGCGAAAGTATTCGGCCCCCTTGAACGTTTCGACCTTTTGCCACATTTCAGGCCTCAAACATAAAGATATAAAACTGTAATTTTTTGTGAAGAATCAACAACAAGTGGGTCCCAATTATGAAGTGGAACAAAATTCATTGGCTATTTCAAACTTTTTTAACAAATAAAAACTGAAAAAGTGGTGGCGTGCAAAATTATTCAGCCCCTTTACTTTCAGTGCAGCAAACTCTCTCAGAAGTTCAGTGAGGATCTCTGAATGATCCAATGTTGACCTAAATGACTAATGATGATAAATAGAATCCAGCTGTGTGTAATCAAGTCTCCGTATAAATGCACCTGCTCTGTGATAGTCTCAGAGGTCCGTGTAAAGCGCAGAGAGCATCATGAAGAACAAGGAACACACCAGGCAGGTCCGAGATACTGTTGTGGAGAAGTTTAAAGCCGGATTTGGATACAAAAAGATTTCCCAAGCTTTAAACATCCCAAGGAGCACTGTGCAAGCGATAATATTGAAATGGAAGGAGTATCAGACCACTACAAATCTACGAAGACCCGGCCGTCCCTCTAAACTTTCAGCTCATACAATGAGAAGACTGATCAGAGATGCAGCCAAGAGGCCCATGATCACTCTGGATGAACTGCAGAGATCTACAGCTGAGGCGGGAGACTCTGTCCATAGGACAACAATCAGTCGTATACTGCACAAATCTGGCCTTTATGGAAGAGTGGCAAGAAGAAAGCCATTTTTTAAAGATATCCATAAAAAGTGTCGTTCAAAGTTTGCCAAAAGCCACCTGGGAGACACACCAAACATGTGGAAGAAGGTGCTGTGGTCAGATGAAACCAAAATCGAACTTTTTGGCAACAATGCAAAACGTTATGTTTGGCGTAAAAGCAACACAGCTCATCACCCTGAACACACCATCCCCACTGTCAAACATGGTGGTGGCAGCATCATGGTTTGGGCCTGCTTTTCTTCAGCAGGGACAGGGAAGATGGTTAAAATTGATGGGAAGATGGATGGAGCCAAATACAGGACCATTCTGGAAGAAAACCTGATGGAGTCTGCAAAAGACCTGAAACTGGGACGGAGATTTGTCTTCCAACAAGACAATGATCCAAAACATAAAGCAAAATCTACAATGGAATGGTTCACAAATAAACATATCCAGGTGTTAGAATGGCCAAGTCAAAGTCCAGACCTGAATCCAATCGAGAATCTGTGGAAAGAACTGAAAACTGCTGTTCACAAACGCTCTCTATCCAACCTCACTGAGCTCGAGCTGTTTTGCAAGGAGGAATGGGCAAAAATGTCAGTCTCTCGATGTGCAAAATCGCAGCAAAAGGTGGCGCTACAAAGTATTAACTTAAGGGGGCTGAATAATTTTGCACGCCCAATATTTCAGTTTTTTATTTGTTTAAAAGGTTTGAAATATCCAATAAATTTCGTTCCACTTCATGATTGTGTCCCACTTGTTGTTGATTCTTCACAAAAAATTACAGTTTTATATCTTTATGTTTGAGGCCTGAAATGTGGCAAAAGGTCGAAAAGTTCAAGGGGGCCGAATACTTTCGCAAGGCACTGTATGCAGTACACATTCACATGTGTTTGTCCTGACTTTGGAGCACCAACTCTTGGCTCTGTTTTAAAATGGATTTGTCCTTTCTTGAAGGAAGTTAAAAGTTCAGTCCTCAACCGGCCCTCACGGAACTTGCAGTTTTCTGGCCTCAGGTTGCAGCACAATGCAAATGCAAAAGCAATTGCAAACAAACCACAGTTACTACAATTCGACTGATGTTGGACAGCAGGGTAAATAACTGTAAATTTGTCTTCCTTTGGCCTTATTAACCATGACAAAACTTGTTTGTCTTTGTTGTTTAGCACTGTCGAAAGACTGTCATAAATGCAAACCTGATTGTTCCGACAAAACAGGTTGCTAGCAGTTACCCAGTGGTTGTTCCCAGTGTGTAAAATTTGCACAAATGGGCTGCTTGGAGTACCCACAATCCCTCCCTTATGTAAAACACTAAATAAAACACTTGACTGAAAGCCATGAATGTGAGGGTACTCGCTTGCAAGCAAGTATGATGCAAAATCTATCTCATCACAGCTAAGCCAGTGGTACGGATGAAGAACAGCAGTCATTTTGCTATGTTTTGGGACCTGTGGAGGCCTTTGTAGTCTTGCTGCAGATTTCTTTTCTGAGGGGTCTGCTCCTTGCCAGCATGGTCCATAGTTTTTCTTTACAGATGTTGTTGTACTCCCAGGTTTTTTTGGGATGTCAGTGCTCCTTAAAGGTTCCTGTGGAACAGATATATGTTTTTTCAAAGTCAGATAGATAGATAGATAGATAGATAGATAGATAGATAGATAGATAATCAATTATTCACCCTAAAAAGTGTAAATTCTTATTGAAGTCATACCTTATCCGACTTGGGTCCTGTCGAGCTGGTGTCAGTCACTGTCTGTGGTCTCTCCAAACCTGGTTTGTGTCCTTTGACTGGAGCCTAAACCATTCACATCACATACAGGAAGATATATTTCTCACATCACATAAACTAAAATTACATTTGTGGCTTTGAAAATCATTAATTTATTAGTGCATTTATTTCAAATCTGGATTTGGAATATTATGAAATAAAACGGAATATGTTTTAAATGTTATAAAGTATAATATAAACCGTATCTATATTGTTATTTATCGTAAGGAACAATGAAGTGTGATAATATTTTATATGATACTTTAATACCACTTTGGTTGTCCTGAATGGGAAACTCTTCTTTATTGGTGACACATAGATGCCTTTCTTGGAAGGCTTCCTCCTTTTCTCCAGCGCTCAACATTTACCCTGTATGTCTTAAATAAAGCAGATTCATTGGAAGGATTATTTAAGAAATAAGTGCAGGGTAGTACTTATACTGAAGGTAAAAATTTCAATAAACCTTACTTTTCTATTGCGTGTTGAGTCAGAGAACTCCATCAAGAGAGCATTATGTGTCTGCTGATAAATCTGTACAAAGTCGTTAGCCGCCTTGTGAGACAACGTCTCTGGAATCTAATTTTTTTCAGATCCCATTGGCTTTTCTCCATTATAACCTGAGTCTTGTTGTCCTCAGTGTAGTTCTACATTATTGGATAAAATTATTAATGAGAGTTAAAGAGTACACATATTATGCATGTCATTTTGTACAAGTTATGTATTCACTGTGTAAGATATTATCAAACATGTACCTGTGTGCCTGACTGACTGCATCGCATAAAGATCTTGGAAAAATGATTGTAGGCTGGTCCGTTTCCATGGCGGCCAAGATCACCTATATTAAAGTAAATAATTTAGACCTTAAAATGATGATTACCCACAACATATTATTTACCGCAGTGAACACAAATGAATGGATCAAATATGCCATATCATGTTTTATTTCACTACAATCAGGTAATGAAATGTTGAATTAAGTTGATTATTTTTTTGTTTAACATTATGGCTGTAACATTGTCAAATATTTGCCTTTGTTCAAATCCCACAACCTCACCCCAAGCAATCCTCAAAAATAAGTTGTCACTTACCCAGCATAAGACCAGACCACAAAACTGCCTGAGGTAGGAAATATTTCACCAGGTTAGGCATGAATGTAGGTGAATGATACTCATTTGGCTCACCCTTTACATCTACAGGTGCGTTTGCCACTATTTCCGCAAAATGAGTATGAAATGTTGTGTGCCCCAGATTGATCTGCAAATTAACAGATAGTTTCAGTCTGTATTTAAGCAAACAACTGGATTATTAAGTGTGGTTCCATAAAAGGAGGGAAATATATACTGTATCATGCTATATGAAATCATGAGTTACGATTTTTTAAGCACATATGTCATCACATAAAGCCAATGCTACATGACACTTCATGCTGTGTCACTCAAATTAGCAACAGTGCCCTAACCTAATTGCAGTGTCAAGCTAACATCATACACCATGATATAAGTATGTTATAACTACATTGAAGTAAACCAGAAACATACAGCTGTATAATGCACAAATCAGACAAACCTCAAAGTCATTTTCAGCATTTTCTGCATGGTCACTGCTTTCAGAAAAGCCAATTGTTTGCAACCTGTTCTGAAGGTTTTGGAAGTGTTTTTCCACGTTGTCACCACTCTGAGGACTTGAGAACAGGACTGCCATGCTTGTAATAATGTCATCCATTTCCATCAGTGTGGCAGCACTTGTCAGGAGGCCAAAAAGATGCATGGACAGTCTGTAGTGTTTGGGGGAACTGACAAACATGATAAATGTAAGTTTAACATGTATTACAGACAAAAAACATGAATACTCTCAGAAGAAAACAAAAGTTGATCATTGTCATGTGTCAGTTTTGGTTCTCTTTGTAACGTAGTAACATACACCGACCTTCAATACACAAGCAGAATTATTTACAGTGTAAGAAAGACACCTTAAAATAAAGTGTAACCTAATTTTTAGTTAAAGACAACTATTGAATTATATTCACTACTTTAAACTATTTTGATATTAACTACTTTTGTGAGTTTGTGGTTCTATGTTTCACCTTTTAAAGAATCGTTCCATTGTAAACCATGACCATGTCCATCCCATTGTTTATTAAAAAGTGAATTCATTAATTTTTGTGAATAACCATGTATGACAACACAATATATAATCAACTTACTGTTTCCTGCAGAACACTTTGGCATTCTTCATGATGTGGCTTAGGCAGCGATGAAGAATTGGCATATTCATATGACCTCTTTCAACTGTCCAGTGACAATGTCATAGTACACACTGAGCAAGCTCTCCAAAGAATGTTTACAAAAACTGTAGGCAACAGCTTGCATCAGAATAAGGGACCCATCACAGATTATCATCACAGGTCTCCTCACAGATTTCCTTCCAAACAACTTGTAGTAATCTGTTTGAAAAGGCTCCATAAAAAATAACACTGATGCAGTGGTGTGTTGGCAGGTGACATATGTTGCAACAGGGATAGGGGAGGATCCTTTAATAGGATGCCTCACCACCAACTCATACACATAAAAAGGTGCTGATTTCCCTCGCGCTTTTTGCACAATGCTTCCTGTGGCGTCAATATACACAATATCATCCCTGCATCGTTGATGGAACAGTCCGATTGTGTTTTTGGACCACAGCATGACTCCTTTGGGGTGCAAGATCACCTTTTGGAGAACTTCATTGTCTTCATCTGTTTTTTCCCTCCACCATTTTGAGAAGACTTAGTATTTCGTTGTCATGCCTTCTGCATTTCTTTTCGTGGCATGTAGGCTATGTTTTTGAGGACTGCAGCTGTAGGTGCCTGGTCTCTGCATCCTGATTCAAAGACTTTAGGTTGGATTTTGTCCATACACTGCAAATGTAAGGCCCTTGGAAGCACTGATTCAAGTTGCTTTCCAAAAAAGTCTTTGTTATCAGCTCGCGCATTATCTTTTTTTTAATTCTTCCATACTGTGACAGACCTCCTCTCCCTGAAAGGTCACCCAGGCCTTCAGGGTACTCTCATCCCTCAGAGTGACCTCTACACAAACTGGGCAATCTGAAAATGTGCAGTATCCCAGGCAACTAAATAAAGGTCCTTTTCTTTTGGACATTTTATTTTTCACGGTGTGCCTTTTAAAAGCAATGCTGCAGTATGGATGTACAGATTGTATTCCTTTTGAGATTATATTTGTCCAGTGCAGATCTTTAAACTGGTGCCCAACCTGTCGTTTTCTCAGGTCGCTCCACTCCTTAGTGTCCATAAAAAAAAAAACATTGGCCTGTCTATTTTCGGAAGATGTTTCTGATGCTTGGGTAGAATCCTGTCTCTCAGTGAGCTAAATGCAAAAAAACAGTTATTAAATATATTAAATGTAGTTCAGTGTGAATACTGTTTACCTGCAAGTCCTACAAATGAAGGAACTTCATATTAATGTAGAACATGTTTAAAATTGTAACTTTGGTTGTTTACAATTACAAAAAAAACACTTCTTTTAAAAAATATATTTGGTAATTATTTTTGTTTTGTGGTTTGACTGTTATTACATGGAATTGTGTCATTAGGAGAGATAAAACATTTTTTATAGTGTTTTATGTTGTTTAAAGAACAATTGATTCTGTATTTGTTTCTTTCAGAATTTTTCTCATTATCAGGAAAAGTTCAGACTTATATTCTACAGTTTGCCAAAAACATAGCAAATTTAAACAATGTTTTTACAATTGCTGTAATAATTGATTACCTTGGTCAGAAGAAAGAAAAATGTAAAATTTGCCACCACAATCTTAAGACCAAGACCTATATTACAAACACCCTCACTGCAGCATTAATTTCTTATCTTTTTCAGGTACTTTATAGCCAAGGTAATAACACAAAGTATAGCGTTTTAAATGTGTATTACAGATTTTAAAAATGCAAATTTGAAAATGAAAATCAGATTTCTGATGTTATGACTGTGGAAAACCATCTTCACAGTTAATTAAAAGGTCCATTGTTACAAAGCATATTCTGTAATCTGTAGCTTCTAACAAGTTCTGTGATTTTACTATTTGTGTTGCTTTTAGATGGTACTTGGCTGGCCAGAATATATGTCTGGATGGTTAAAAGGTTAAGCTTTAAATGATCACACAAATGACAACATTCTTAAACACCAGGTGAACGCTCCCTGCATATCAAAGTTGATGAGTTGCTTAAAAAAGGCTTTACCTTGGATGAAGAAGACTTAACCTCCACCAGATCCTTGTCCTCATACTCAATGTCGGTGTCAGGTGCAGCATCAGGACTTCCCAGAGGAGAACACTTAGATGCACAGTGAAAGGAAAATGAGTAGGGGAGAGCAGGGGCGAAAGTACCATTTTTCAGAAAAACATATTTTTAAAAGATATTGTTTTAGACAGAGATATATTTTTGCTGTGGTCAATAACTCACAAGTGTGGTCTATCAATACCAGGTGGTATTTTGAACAAATGTCGAATGACTTCAGTATAATTTCACTTTGAACATAAGTTGCACATTGTTACTTTCGACCCCATCAGTAGGGACGAAAGTAACACACAGGTTGGTCAAAAGTAACACAACAATACAAGCTAGATTTTTTTTATTACTCTTGTTTTCATTAAATATATCTGACTATAACTTTGTTAATATGTAACTGCAAACATATTTTGTCCTTTATCTTTGCAAAAAAAAATATTAAATTACATTTTAATTTAAAATTTCAGTTTCATCAAATGTTTCAAATATAAGACAGTAAAATCTTGATTTGTTTATAATATTTTTTTATTGGCAATGTCAATCCATTTTATAAAACATTCAACAGTATGAAGAATATGAAAATTAAACTAAATTAGCATAAAATCTCAAAATAATCTATCAGTAGTCATGTTTTTATGTGTAAATTCAAAATGTGCATAAAAACATCTGGATGGAAACACAAAAAATGCATAGGTGGAGGTGGAGGTGGAAAAGCTAAGGTATGGCTAACCTAAATGTGAGGGATAAAATGTGAGGGTGACCTACCGAAATCAGCTGTTCCTCAATGTTCCTCTAGTGAAACCTAGAAACAGCTTTGCAGACAGTGGAGAAATCAAATGTAATGTCAATAAAAATTTGAATAAAAATGAAAAATCTATTTAAAGAATATACAAATCTCACATTTTGATAAGCATTTAAACTGGTTATAGTAAGAGCAGTGTGTAAGTGAGCTGCATTTTGAATGTTTTTACTGTAACGTTACTACACTAACCTCCTTAGGAGACAGGCCAAAATAAATATCAGCTGCCCTCTTAATATAAGCCTCCAGCTTCCTCTCTTGGTCCACAGAGAAGACTTTGGTGTGTGACCTGTACCCTGGTGGTCTAGTCTTCTCCCTGCTGTTCTCTGCCCTCCTGCAGTATCGGAGCAAAGTGACATGGCATATGCCATGCGACTTTGCAGCTGCCCTAAGACTAATGTGTCTTACAGATATGTCCAGAAACGCCCTCTCATACACATCTGGCTGAATCAGACCTCTGTCTGTCTTTCTGCCCCTCACTCTTGGCATATTCTGTTGGTATAATATGACATAAACATGTTTTAATAAACTCTGCAACACAGAGAAAATCACCTTATTAGCAGCGGGACGAAAGTAACAAGTGTTACTTTCGTCCCGACTGGAACTCCTGACATTTAAACCCGAATTACTTGTATACTGAACAACTCTGACAAGACAAACTTGATCATATGTGTTACAGCACTAAATAACCTGTAGATTGATAATTACTGTGACACATGAAACGAAACACAACTTGTAAATAGAAAAAAAGTACCGCTTCAGTAATTTACTTACCGTACTCGAAAACAGCTTTCAGGACATAACAACGGGAAACAATGATGAAATCACGTGATATTTTGCGGCTCCGTCACTGGCTGCGTGCTGAAAGTGCTGTCATAGCTTGAAATGCAAATGTAGTCAGGGCTCAGAGAAAATCACTTTGTTACTTTCGTCCTGTGTTACTTTCGCCCCGGTTCTCCCCTAAACAATGTTAAAGGAATTGCAATGCCATTTCGTGTTCTTCAGTCTCAGACATCAACATGCTACGTGTGTGTGTGTGTGTGTATATATATATATATATATATATATATATATATATATAATATAACACTGCATTACAACAACCTTGGGGCTCGGAGATTTGGCCTCCAACACATCTCTCTCCTCAGCACTGCCTTCAGGAGGCTCCTCATACAATGGACAATCGTGACAAGTTCAACCAAAGACAAACAATTATTTTATTTTTCACTTATAACAATTTTTATTTACAACAATTTTGTTATTGTTAATAAATTACTTTTAATTTACTAATATCAAAATATTTTGGTCACAATATTACCTTCAAGTGTGCAAAAAAAATGTTTCTTAGTCGTATCCTATTTGATAGTGAATTTGGAACCTGTAAAGACGTGCAAATTGTTGCCCAGGTGCCATCAGAATGATATGCACTTTCTTCCGTAGCACAGCCGTGTATAACGTTCTGTATGTCTTGCAAAGTGAGCGTAATTTTACGACTCTGTGAAGAGAAAAGTAAAGCAAAAATGTTTTAATTCCTTTTTTTATAAATAAAAATTGCCAATTCAAATGTCAAATAGTAATATAACTACCGAATAGATAAAGAAAATGTTACGTACCTTCCCAAATTGTTTAAAACAGTATCTTCTGAAATATACAATAATGAAATTTTTTTTGTAAAAAACATGGCAACATTAAAACAATAGTTAATGATGAATAGCTACAGTTAAATAATCAATTATTTATATAAAAAGGTTAACAACTTACCGCTCTTTCTGTCGCCTCATGATGCTTTTTCAAAGACATCAGGCCGATTATCGGCCGTGGGACAGTCTGGCGAGGTCAGTGACTCAAATCTGTTCGGTGTGTCCCGTGCCGTCGTCCGTCTGGGGGGCTGTCGGCGTTCATTTTGGCCGACCTGACATGTTCGGTCGTCGGCAGGGCCGTCGGGGCTCAACCGGAAATGACGCGAGTAATGAGGTGACTAGAGTCTCTCAAAATCTGACGAAAATCTTTTAAACTGACCTTTGTTGAGCTGAAATGAAGACAGATTCAGCAACTGCATGGCCTATTTATCGCAAAATGTTCTCAGAAACACGTTTCAGTGAACTATTTTAGTACAATATGAGATCGTATTCTGAACGGCCGCCATGACAGTCAGGCTTTGAATTTCCGGAGAAAACAAACCCATGTGGCGGCCGTTCGTCCAATCAGCTCCGGTTTTCATTTCTTGGGCAACATTACAGATTAGCGCCGCCTGCTGTTATAGAGAGGTTTTACGTCTCGTCTCCTCTCGTCTTTTTGGTCTGTTCTATGGCAGTTTGTTGGACCTCGGGGACGCGACTGATCATATCATATCCACTTGATTCAAACTTATTTTTCTATTTGTGCTATGCAAAATAACCGTTGAAGTGTTTTTCCCTATTACTTTACAATACTTTCAAGATTTGTGTTTTAAACTATAAAAAATAAATAAATAACACAAGTAGGCCTACTCTCAGAAAAAAACGTAAATGGAAACAAAGTAAAAATGCAAAGAACACTTTTTTAGGTTAGCATGTAAATTAATTTCTGTAATTATTAAAAAGTATCCTGCTTATAACCAGAAAAGAATATTTTTTAATGTATTAAATGTCATTACATTGTCTAGAGAATGTCATCTGTATAGACACCAGGACTCAGTAAAATCAAATCAAAATAAAAATAAAAACATAAAAATTCATTCACAATACAATTTTTAGGTTTTATTATTTTTACCAAACTTTGAATAGAGATATAATGAAAGACACACACACACACACACACACACACACACACACACACACACACCTCTGAAGTCAATTAATACGACATATCTTCAAAATGATGGTGTAAAAAAGTGGCATATGAGGTGTGCATAATGTATGGTGCTGTCTTGAATTAAACATAACCATTCTTTTTTTCTACTAATTAGAAAGGAAGTAGCTATAGGCCTCCAAAGTCAAATAATGTGACATATCTCCAAAACGCTACTGTAAAATGGTTTCAAATCACTTGTGCATAGTGTATGGGACGTCCTGTATCACAATTGACCATTCCTTTTTTCTACTTATTAGAAATGAGGTCAATATAGGCCTCCAAAGTCGAATAATGTGACATATCTCCCAAACGCTACTGTAAAATGGTTTCAAATGAGATGTGCATAGTGTATGGGACGTCCTGTATCACAACTGACCATTCCTTTTTTCTACTTATTAGAAATGAGGTCAATATAGGCCTCCAAAGTCGAATAATGTGACATATCTCCCAAACGCTACTGTAAAATGGTTTCAAATGACTTGTGCATAGTGTATGGGACGTCCTGTATCACAACTGACCATTCTTTTTTTCTACTTATTAGAAAGGAAGTCTTCTCCGTGAACCATCACCTTATCGTGGTGGAGAGGTTTGTGTGTCTCTGTGAACCTGAGGGCTGTGTTGTCTGGAGCTTTGTGCTCCTGGTAGGGTCTCCCAAGGCAAAGTGGTCTCAGGTGAGGGGCCAGACAAAGAATGGTTCAAAAACCCCAATGGAAAAACAAGGTAGAAATGGAGTGACCCTGCCCGGAGGAAGCCCGGGGCCCCCGTCTGGAGCCAGGCCCAGACGGCGGGCTCGTCGGCGAGCGCCTGGTGGCCGGGTTTGCCACGGAGCCCGGCCGGGCACAGCCCGAACAAGCTACGTGGCTCCCATCTCTCCAGCCCATGGGCCCCCCACCTGTGGGAGGAACCGCTGGGGTCGGGTGCGCTGCCACATGGGTGGCAGCATGCTTTTGCTCTTAATTCATTGTAAACAAAAATAAATAACCACAAATGGCCATTTTGAGTTATTTAGCAAAATTGGAGCAATTAAAATGGTGTCCAACTGACATATAACGTTAACATAGAAAATAGTCATATTATATGTTTATATAAAGGGTGTTTATTGCAATAGCTATTAATTACAGTGAAAATACAAGAGTGAAAGCAGAGGCAACACAATAGACATTTAAATAGATCCTATTGTTCTATTCATTGCTGGCCCTGTATTTTGATGGGGAAAGTGATATGAGGGTGGACTTCAGACTCTCCAGCAGGATCCTTTAACGGTACATCCTCGGAGTGGGGGGGCCCGTCCATAGAGGCCCTTGTCTTCCTCTTTTGGTTCACAAGCGGGACATCTGATCGTGGTTTAGCCAGAGCCTTTGCACACTGACAGTGCACCGTGCTGTCCACAAGACCAGCAGGGAAATCTTCTCTCTCCTCCCCCAGCTCGTTCGCCTTTCAGCAGAGGAGGACTTCCCTCAAGTTGGCAGCATTGTCCGTGTCCCTAACGATTATATAAGTCAGATCAGGACAGAAACAGCTCTGTTAATATGATATAACATAGCATACATTAACGTACTGTAACATTACTACTAACGTTGGCAGCTTAATGTATATTTACCAGATCACACTAACGCTAAAATCGTCTACAGTGAGGACGATAGTTTAAAAACAACAACCGTATACCACAACACATGTAACGTTAGCTAGGTTATAACTTATTTGCCAGTGGTTAAACCAAAGAGTATAGAAGAACCGGTAACTTCGCCGCTGTTAGCTAGCTAAGGTTAGCTAAAGCTAGCTTGATAGCACGTCAAATTATGATGCAAATAAACGTTATAATTCGCTGTAAAAAAATCATCACTGACTGCAAAATTAACCACACATACATAAACAGGTTGCGTATATGTTAAACAAGTATAGCAAAAAGACTAATGTTGAACTTACATTTGGGTCTCGCTGTCGCGTATTCGGCCGCCATTATCGAAAGTTTTTCACCTTTTGTTAGCTCTGCCCCTTCCGCTACGTAGCCAAGATGGCGACAGTTGAGTGTGGAAAGTGTTCATCGATCCACACTCAACTTTTTCACCGTTATGAGTGCACCATCCGGGTACTTGTAGTGCACTGCATTTACCACACTTCGACGAGTTAAATTTTGAGTGTACTCAAATAGTTAGTATAAGTACAGAAGTGCGCGATTTGAGACACACCAATACACATACACAGCGCTCCGCTGCAGCTGAACGGCTGGCCAGGCCAAGCTCCCAGGAAGAGCGCCATGTCTATATGCCACCATGGGCTTAGCGGAAAACGGTGGTACTGCACCCCATGGCCCAGAAAGACTTTTCACATAGACATTGCATGGCGAAAGAAACATCTATATTTCAGTGGATAATTTGTTTCGGGGTATATAAACCTACCAGCCCGAACACTGAAAGGGTCCTTGTTTAAAACATCACGTTTTTAACATTTTTAACATTCACTAGAAGCGAATCCAGAATTATTAAATTTGGAATGATGAACGTGCATAATGGACGCGAGCAGACCCATGGACTGCGCACGCCCGCTCACATGACTGTTCTCCCGAGCTCATGTAGTTAGCTGTAATAATCATAGGCAAGGCAAGGCAGCTTTATTTATATAGCACATTTCAGCAACAGGGCAATTCAAAGTGCTTTAAAACATCAAAGAGCAGTTAGAAAACAATTAAAAACAATTTAAAAGACAAGAATACATTTATAGTGCTGGACTGACGTGCTGACGTGTACGGTAAGCGTATTGTCACTTCCGGTGTTCCCGTATGGAGGAAATATTTATTCATAATTCAAATTGAAAGTCCAAAGAGAAAACAAAGCAAGATCAAATTAAAAATATTATTTTTTTTAATTTTCCATTTGGCTTTGTCTTTTGAATTTAATATTTGGCTTTTGAATTTGAATTTAACATTGGCTTTTAATTTTCATTTAATATTTGGCTTTTGAATTTGAATTTAACATTGGCTTTTAATTTTCATTTAATATTTGGCATTTCAATTTTCATTTAACATTGCCTTTTCGTTTGGACTTGACACATGTCAATGTAAATGAGGAGGCATGGCCCAAAGGCTGGTGGGACTGTAAGCATCACTGGCCGGCCAGCAGAGACTTTTTTATGCGATAAATTAACTGTGTAGAGTTTGAATATGGGCAGTTTTACAAACGTTGATGGCCAATTAATCAGTTAATTTATCGCATAAAAAAGTCTCAGAAGTGAATAGTGAAAAGTGAAAATTGTAAAAAGTTTCCAGTTGTTTGCTGCTGCTACTACTGCAAACTCCCGATCTAGATTATAGAATGATTGCTTTTTTATAATTTCCACCTGCTTTTTCACCACGAAATTCACTTCAGCTGGTGGCGGCCGGGATCGCCTCCCTGCTGGCGGCCAGTGATGCTTACAGGCACCGCTGACAGCTGGAAGTCTGAAAAAGTACATGGGTTGTACAAAAGGCCGTCAATCAGGAGTGATTGTTGTGAGTAGCCTACAAGTTGGAGAATAGCGCGGACACGCACCTCACACCGCGCGCACCACCCGGAGAAAAAAGTGAGAAAGAAAAAGGAGAGGTCGCAGTTCGGACGATGACTATCCGGTTGAGATTGTGTGTGTGTGTGCGTCCTCGAAATCTGACCACACACAAACACACGTCGCAGAGCTACCCACACCCATGTTTCTACTGTTGCTTAATTAAATATAACATCAAAAGAGAGAAGTTGTCTGAGTCGTGTTTTAAACAGAAAAACACCTGGGGTGAAGTTGGGAACCAGAATCAGCTTTAAACAGTCCTAATCTAGTCCTCACTAACACGGGCCCAATTATAGTAACTACATGAAAACTTCACTGTTGTTGCAATAAATGTCGTTTGTGTTTAGCCTACATCATCATTTTCTATCATGTGAAATAAGAGGCCAAGCCAGCCTGGTTGTGTAGCTGCAGACAGATGCTCCCCAGCAGTAAGCTCCGCCTGCTGTTCATAAGGTGCCTCTGCACCCCTTTCGTTTCAGACCCTCCCACCAGCCTTTGGGCCACGCCTCCTCATTTACATTGACATGTGTCAAGTCCAAACGAAAAGGTCCGTGTACTTTTTCGTTCATTCGATTTTCATTTCATAAACAGGTATTAAAAAACAAAAAACGAATGGTTATTTGATTTTCGTTTTAAAATACAACATTTGAAATTGAAATAGGAGGCGTTTTTTCTTTTTCATGGTCGAAATAAGATAGGAGAAAGTTTAAATATGCTTTGATTTTCATTTTCTATTTTATATAACAAAAATAAAATCACTTGAAAACAGAAATGAAAAAAGTCTTGTTTTTTCATATTCAGAGACCGGATGTTGTCATTTCCAAGGCAACAGCGCCAGCCTAGCCTACCAGTGTTGCTTTCAGCCCAGGCTAAAATTACTTTGGAAACCTATACTCTTGATAATGCTTGGGGGGAATTTTATTTCATGATGTCACATGTATTTATTCCCCTCTTTCCCTGCCTCCCTCTGACTCTCTGTCTCTACCTGCCACAGACAACTTCGCCCCAATCGAACCAGCTGAGGAAACAGACTTTCAGTTCACGGCTGTAACGTTACCGTTACGCCACCGTTAACAATCCCAGCAAACTTTCTGTTGCTGCCGTTAAGCTTGCTGATCTGGCAGAGAGTCACCGGGAGTTCGGGATCAGATCATGGGGATCAGACCTCCGGTGCTGGGTCTAATATTCTAATATTAGCTGCTGCTGCAACTAGCTAGCAGGTAGCCACCAGCCCTGTAACCTCGGTCCTCGCGGTTCGCTCCCCGGGACTGACTCTGCAGAGCTGGCGTTACCTGCTCTATGATCAATGAGCAATGATCAAGGATTACCAAATTTCTCTTTCATATTGCTCCTCATAACCACTGAAAACTGTCAAAAATCTAACCCAATGGACGCTGACATTAAGGGTTTCTGCCTTCATAAGGGATATTGTAAGGAAGAAACATGTACCTAAACAGTGATCAAAAAATCTAAGCCAAGTCATGGACATTTCTGACTGATAACTGACTGATATCTGATTGATCATTGTTTAGGTACATTAAAGATTAACTTTCCGTTAAGCGTTTTAGAATGTCCCTGCTGCAGCTGAGGGAATCTGTAGCTTTTGCCCCCTTTACATAAATATACATATGGCTATGAAATAGATCATGAAATACATAATGATGAAATACACATGAACATAGGCATTAGTCATAATAGTTAAATAGCCTAAATACATGTATGTTTTACTTATATTTATTTCGAGGGACTTTTATTTATTCCATCTATGCACGTTATATAGGAAGTTTGGTTATCTCACAGACTCAGACTAAAAGCAGCTAGTGCATAAGTACATCGCAGCATATCACTATCTGCAAATAAAATAAAATATGAATAAATCACGGGCGCGGCAGATTCCCAGCTCAGCGACGAATGCGCCAGCTCTGCAGACGGAACCGAAGCGAGTCAGTCCGGAAAGCAAACCGCGAGACCGAGGTCACAGGGCTGGTGGCTATCTGCTAGCTAGCTGCAGCAGCAGCTAATATTAGAATAGACCCAGCACTGGAGGTCTGATTCCCATGATCTGATCCCGAACCGCCGGTGACTCTACCAGATCAGCAACAGAAAGTATGCTGGGATTGTTACGGTGGCGTAACGTTACAACGTTACGCCGTGAACTGAAAGTCTGTTTCCTCAGCTGGTTCGACTCTCTTGGGGCGAAGTTGTCTGCGGGTAGAGACAGAGAGTCAGAGGGAGGCAGGGAGAGAGGGGAATAAATACATGTGACATTATGAAATAAAATTCCCCCCCAAGCATTATCAAGAGCACAGGTTTCCAAAGTAATTTTAGCCTGGGCTGAAAGCAACACTGGTAGACTATGCTGGCGCTGTTGCCTTGGAAATGACAACATCCGGTCTCTGAATATGAAAAAAAAAACCTTTTTTCATTTCTATTTCCGAGTGATTTTATTTTTGTTATATGAAATAATGAACGAAAAAGAATGAATGAACGAAAAAGTACACGGACCGCTAGGGGTCCGTGTACTTTTTCGTTTCATTTCATAATCAGACTTAAAAAACAAAAAATGAATGGTTATTTGATTTTCGTTTTAAAATACAACAATTGAAATCGAAATACAAGGCATTTTTTTCCTTTTCATGGTCAAAAGGGGATGGGAGAAATTAAAAATATGCTGTGATTTTCATTTTCTATTTCATATAACAAAAATAAAATCACTCGGAAATAGAAATGAAAAAAGGTTTGTTTTTTCATATTCAGAGACCGGATGTTGTCATTTCCAAGGCAACAGCGCCAGCATAGCCTACCAGTGTTGCTTTCAGCCCAGGCTAAAATTACTTTGGAAACCTGTGCTCTTGATAATGCTTGGGGGGGATTTTATTTCATAATGCCACATTTATTTATTCCCCTCTCTCCCTGCCTCCCTCTGACTCTCTGTCTCTACCCGCCGCAGACAACTTGCCCCAAGAGAGTCGAACCAGCTGAGGAAACAGACTTTCAGTTCACGGCTGTAACGTTACCGTTACGCCACCGTTAACAATCCCAAACGTTCTGTTGCTGATCTGGCAGAGAGTCACCGGCGGTTCGGGATCAGATCATGGGGATCAGACCTCCGGTGCTGGGTCTATTCTAATATTAGCTGCTGCTGCAGCTAGCTAGCAGATAGCCACCAGCCCTGTGACCTCGGTCCCCGTGGTTCGCCCCCCAGTGCTGACTGACTCTGGTCCGTCTGCAGAGCTGCGTTACCCGCTCTAGCTGAGCTGGGAATCTGCCGCGCTCGTGATTTATTCATATTTTATTTTATTTGCAGATAGTGATATGCTATGATGCACTGATGTCAGGCAGGCTTGCTGCTGCTTTTAGTCTGAGTCTGTGAGATAACCAAACTTCCTTTAAATATAACGTGCATATAAATAGATGGAATAAATAAAAGTCCCTCGAAATACATAGTAAAACATACATGTATTTAGGCTATTGAACTATTATGACTAAAGCCTGTATTTCATGATCTATTTCATAGCCATATGTATATTTATGTAAAGGGGGGCAAAAAACGGAAGTTAGGCTACAGATTCCCTCAGCAGCAGCAGGGACATTCTAAAACGCTTTAACGTGAAAAAGCTTAACTTTAATGTACCTAAACAATGATCAATCAAATATCAGTCAGTTATCAGTCAGAATACGTCCATAACGACTTTAGGTTAGATTTTTTGATCACTGTTTATAAACAGTGATCAAAAATGTCGCTTAAGAAAAAAGCTTAATGGTTAACCACGTTAAGCTTTTTCCTTACAATTTCCCTTAATGAAGCAGAAACCCTTAATGTCAGCTAACGTCCATAATAATTGTACTTTGGGTTAGATTTTTTAGTTTTTCAGTGGTTATGAGGAGCAATATGAGAGAGAAATTTGGTAATCCTTGATCATTGCTCATTGATCATAGAGCGGGTAACGCCAGCTCTGCAGAGTCAGTCCCGGGGAGCGAACCGCGAGGACCGAGGTCACAGGGCTGGTGGCTACCTGCTAGCTAGCTAGCTGCAGCAGCAGCTAATATTAGAATATTAGACCCAGCACCGGAGGTCTGATCCCCATGATCTGATCCCGAACCCCCGGTGACTCTCTGCCAGATCAGCAAGCTTAACGGCAGCAACAGAACGTTTGCTGGGATTGTTAACAGTGGCGTAACGGTAACGTTACAGCCGTGAACCGAAAGTCTATTTGCTCCGCTGGTTCGACTCTCTTCGGGCGAAGTTGTCTGCGGCGGGTAAAGACAGGGAGGCAGGGAGAGAGGGTAATAAATACATGTGACATTATGAAATAAAATTCCCCCCAAGGATTATCAAGAGTATAGCTAGGTTTCCAAAGTAATTTTGGCCTGGGCTGAACACTGGTAGGCTAGGCTGGCGCTGTTGCCTTGGAAATGACAACATCCGGTCTCTGAATATGAAAAAACAAGCCTTTTTTCGTTTCTGTTTTCGAGTGATTTTATTTTTGTTATATAAAATAGAAAATGAAAATCACAGCATATTTTAAATTTCTCCCATCCCATTTCGACAATGAAAAAGAAAAAACGCATTGTATTTCAATTTCAAATGTCGTGTTTTAAAACGAAAATCAAATAACCATTCGTTTTTTGTTTTTTAATACCTGTTTATGAAATGAAAATCGAATGAACGAAAAAGTACACGGACCAATATATAATATAATAATTTTTTATTTGATCTTGCTTTGTTTTCTCTTTGGACTTTCAATTTGAATTATGAATAAATATTTCCTCCATATTCCCGTGTTCCAAACGCTAGTTTGCTGCTCCAGCAAAAACTTACTCAACTCTGCTTTATTGTCTAAATTAGCGGCTATTTGCCTGGATTGCATTTTAATTACAATTGTTCTACTCAAGCACTTATACTTCGCTTCCCTTACAGTGACTGCCTCGCTGATCTTACAGTTGTTAAAACGCTGTTAGCTACTTTAGCTTAGCCATTAGCATTGGCTAATTCCTCTCCCTCTCCTGCTCTCTCTTGCTCTGTATGTCAAATGTTTAGGTACTCCTCTGCCTCCTTGTGTGATAACGATACATGTAATAAATGTAGTATATTCGCTGCTCTGGAGGCAAGGCTTAGTGAGTTGTCCGAGGGAAGCGTAGCGTTAGATCTAAACCAGGGAGTGCACATGATGCTCTAAACCGGAGCATCTTCGCCTCTCTAACAGTTTCTCCCTACTCAGTGATACACCCACTGAGAAGCCAATTCTGGTTATTGGGAGCTCTATACTGCGACATGTGAAGCTGGCGGCCCCAGTGTCCCGGGGCTAGAGCGGGCGATATAGAATCCCATCTAAAGCTGCTGGCTAAAAAGAACCGTAAATACAGTAAGATCATACTTCACGTAGGTGGTAATGGTCGGAGATCACTAAAATTAATGCTGAGTCACTTTGTACATACGGAAAGACAATGTCGGACTCAGTAGTGTTCTATGGACACCTGCCAAACCTGACCAGTGATGAAATGTACAGCCATACGTCATCCTTCCACTGCTGGTTGTCGGGGTGGTGCCCAGCTAATGATGTGGGCTATGTGAATAACTGGAGGGCGTTCTGGGGAAAGCCTGGTCTGATTAGGAGAGACGGGATTCATCCCACCTGGGATGGAGCCGCTCTCATATCAAAAAATCTGACTGAGTCTATTATCGGTCATAAACCATGACAACCCAAGTTTGATATTAGTAAGCAGAGGTGCAGTGCTACGCGCCCCTCTGTGCTTCTGTTGGAGCAGTCGCACACTCATAGTCTAATAAGCACGGTGTCTGTCCCCCGACTCAGATTGGTTAAATCAAAGGTAAAAAAAAGATGCGCTATACTCAACAACCTAATTAGAATTAAAACGACTGCAACAATAGAACAAAATAGGAAAATTAGATGTGGACTATTAAATATTAGATCTCTGTCTTCTAAAGCAGTATTGGTAAACGATTTGATATCAGATAATAAAATTGATTTATTTTGTCTTACTGAAACCTGGCTGGGCCATGAAGAATATGTTAGTCTAAATGAAGCCACTCCTCCCAGTCATATTAATACTCAAATTCCTAGAGGCTCAGGCCGAGGAGGGGGAGTTGCAGGCATCTTTGATTCAAGCCTGTTAATTAATCCTAAACCTAAACTAAATTATAACTCGTTTGAGAGTCTTGTTCTTAATCTTCAACATCCAAAATGGAAAACATTACAGCCAATTATATTCGTTGTTATTTACAGGGCTCCAGGTCCGTATTCTGAATTTTTATCTGAATTCTCAGAGTTTTTCTCACGTTTAGTCCTTAAATCAGACAAAGTACTTATTGTAGGTGATTTTAATATCCATGTGGACATTGACAATGATAACCTTAGTACTGCTTTCAACTCATTATTAGATTCAATTGGTTTCAGTCAGAGTGTGCACAAGGCGACGCACTTTTAACCACAACCTCGACCTTGTGCTGACATATGGTATTGAAATTGAGGATTTAGTAATATTTCTGCAGAATTCGGTATTATCAGATCATTCTTTAATTACTTTCGAATTCTTACTACCTGACTCTACTAAATTAGATAAAAACTTCTACACTAGATGCCTATCTGACAGTGCTATAGCTAAATTTAAGGAAGATATTCCAACAGCATTTGACTCTTTGTCATGCCTTAACATAACAGAGGACCTTTATGTTAACCTCAGTCCCTCTCAAATTGATACATTTGTAGACGGTGCTACGACCTGCCTACGGACGACTTTAGACTCCGTTGCTCCCCTCAAAAAGAAGATGATTAAGCAAAGGAAATTAGCACCTTGGTATAACTCCCAAACTCGCAAATTAAAAACAAATCTCGCGAAACCTCAAAAGTAAATGGCGTTCCAAACAAGTGTGAAGAAGAACCGCTCATCGCAAGAAGTTTGGATCTATACAGGAAGGCCCTAAGAAAGGCCAGATCAGACTATTACTCATCACTAATAGAAGAAAATAAGAACAACCCAAGGTTTCTTTTCAGCACTGTAGCCAGGCTGACAGATAGTCACAGCTCTACTGAGCCATCTATTCCTCTAGCTCTGAGTAGTGATGACTTCATGAGCTTCTGTAATGATAAAATTATAACAATTAGAGATAAAATCTATCACCTTTTGCCCTCAACTTCTAACGGTTCATCTTTAAACGCAGGAACGCTAGAAAGAATGACTATTCCCGACATATACTTAGAGTGCTTTTATCTTATAGACCTTCAACAATTAATGTTAAAGATATCCTCAGCTAAGCCATCTACCTGTCTCTTAGATCCCATCCCAACGAGACTACTCAAAGAAGCGCTACCCGTGGTTAACACTTCATTACTAGATATGATCAATATGTCCTTATTAACCGGTTATGTACCGCAGTCATTTAAAATAGCTGTGATAAAACCTCTTCTGAAAAAACCACCCTCGATCCTGAGGTCTTAGCAAACTATAGACCTATATCTAACCTTCCCTTTCTATCCAAGATCCTTGAGAAAGTAGTTGCTAATCAGTTATGTGATTTTCTACATAGCAATAGTTTATTTGATGACTTTCAATCAGGATTTAGAAAGAATCATAGCACAGAGACGGCACTGGTGAAAATTACTAACGACCTTCTAACTGCTGCAGACAAAGGACTTGTCTCCATTCTTGTTTTACTAGATCTTAGTGCTGCATTTGACACTATTGACCATACCATCCTGTTACAGATAGTGGAAAACTTATTTGGCATTAAAGGAATCGCACTAAACTGGTTTAAGTCCTATTTCTCTGAGCGATCCCAATTTGTTAACATTAACGATAAACCCTCCAAGCACGCTAAAGTTAGCCATGGCGTTCCTCAAGGCTCAGTGCTTGGACCAATTCTATTTTCCTTATATATGCTTCTTCTAGGTAATATTGTTAGTATACACTCAGTTAACTATCACTGTTACGCAGACGACACCCAATTATATCTGTCAATTAAGCCAGACGAAAGTGGTCAGTTAGCTAAACTATTGTATTAAAGATATAAAATCCTGGATGACCCACAATTTCCTGATGTTAAACTCAAACAAAACTGAAGTTATTGTGATGGGACCAACGCACCTCCGAACTTCATTATCTAAAGATATAGCTACTCTGGATGGTATTGCCCTGGCCTCCAGCACTACTGTCAGAAATTTAGGAATTATTTTCGATCAGGATATATCCTTCAATGCCCACTTAAAACAAACCTCAAGAACAGCCTTTTTCCATCTTCGTAACATTGCCAAAATTAGGAATATCCTGTCTCAATACGATGCTGAAAAACTAGTCCATGCATTCGTTACTTCCAGGCTAGACTACTGTAATTCCTTACTATCAGGTTGCTCAAATAAGTCCCTTAAGACTCTCCAGCTGATCCAGAATGCTGCAGCACGTGTTCTGACAAGATCTAAGTGAAGAGATCATATTTCTCCTGTATTGGCTTCTCTGCACTGGCTTCCTGTGAAATCTAGGATCGAATTTAAAATCCTCCTCCTGACCTACAAAGCTCTAAATGGTCAAGCACCATCATACCTAGAAGAGCTCTTAGTACCTTATTGTCCTAGTAGAGCACTACGCTCCCAGAATGCAAAGCTACTTGTGGTTCCTAGAGTCAGAGCCTTCAGCTATCAGGCAGAAGGGGCAGACACCGTCACCACATTAGTGTAAACTGAAAACCCTCCTCTTTGATAAAGCTTATAGTTAGGAGAGAGGAGTTGCAGCGTCTGCCTAACCCGGCCCATCTGCTCCTCTTCGTAGTCATCAGTTTTATTTATTATATAATCAATAATATAGCGAGACTAGAGGGAGGCAGGCCAGTACATCCCGATCCGGTTGGGGAGAGTTCTTGCCCGACCAGGCACCTCTCTTTAACCTGCCTCTCTTAGTTATGCTATTATAATTCTAGACTGCCGGGGAAGTTCCTTCCTTCCTATGACACACTGAGCTGCTCTCTCATCTCTGTTTCCACTTGTTTCCTTTTGTATGCATCCTGTCCCAGAAATGCTTGTTACTAACCTAGCTCTGGGGAGTTTACTCCCCGGAGTCCTCATGTTTCTTCTTCTCTGCAATTTCTGGCCGCGTCCTGCTGCGTCCTGCTGCGTCCTGCTGCGTCCTGCTGCATCCTGCTGCGTCCTGCTGCATCCTGCTGCATCCTGCTGCGTCCTGCTGCGTCCTGCTGCATCCTGCTGCATCCTGCTGCGTCCGCCGCATCCACCCATGCTCTGCAGCGCTACGTTACATCCCGCAACGCCCTGCTGTGATGTTCATGATGTTCAGGATCCGGTATAGGAGACTGCACTACTCAGTATGACAGAATTTGCACTTGTAAAATAAAAATTTGCACTTGTAAAATAAAAATTTGCACTTGTAAAATAAAAATTTGCACTTGTAAAAATTATTCACATTTGAAGTCACAAAAAGAAAAAAAACATGAGAGCTTGTAAAAAAAATCTGAACTTGTAAATTGAAATTTGCACTTGTAGAAAAAATATTCACAAATGTGTAGATTGATATTTGCATGAACACAATGACAGATGCAAACTTGTAATGCAACATTTACTCATGTACTTTTTTTTACTCAGGTTGATTTTCCATCACAACCACAACTCAGTGATTACAACCTCTCGAATCTGTCACTGTATGCGCTCTACGCATCACAAAGGCAAATCTCCCTCGACTTTGCGAACACTTGTTGGATACATTTGGTGCAAAACTAATTTGTACCTGTGGACTTAGGCTGTGGAGCTCTGATCCAGCAGAGGGAGAAAGCAGGGTTTCTATCGCCAGATGAGGGACAACTCTGTCCGGCTTATTTAGCTATATGCGTGGAAGCCTGGTTGAATAGCAGGCTAGCGTTAGCTAACTAACCAACCAGCCTGATTCTAAATAAATACCTTTTAATTATCTTAACACCTTTTTAACAGTCAAACTGAAACACTGGCGGTGAGCTCCAGGTCCTGAGGACGCCGTCACCAGCGGTATCGACCAGCGGAGCAACATCGCTATTATTGCCAGAAAGCTTCGCTGCCGACCCCGACCTGCAGTCGGGCTCCAGCGGGACCGGAGAGCCCGCCCCCCCGCGGTATCGGCACATCCCCGCCCATGTCCACAGCTTGCTTTGCTGATGTTGTGCCTCACTGCCAATCATTGCACCGCGCAGGCAGCAACAATAGCTTCTGCAGAATTACATCCACCTCGCGGGCAGCAGCAATCATTTTTGCCGAATAATGCGTCATCTCTTAACCCTCGTTGCTGCCGAGATTTGCACCCAGTTAGCAAGGAAATGATAGTCTGATAAAACATTGATGTCTCTAAACGTTATAAAATTATAATCATCATTGATGAACATGACAAAGGAATGTATATAGCCTACATTTTAATTTTAACCCGATGCTACCGGGTGCGGGGCTCTCCGTGTCCCGCTGGAGCTCCGACTGCAGGTCGAGGTCGGCAGCGAAGCTTTCTGGCCATAATAGCGATGTTGCTCCGCTGGCCGATACCCGCTGGTGACGGTCCGTCTGCAGGACCTGGAGCTCACCGCCAGTGTTTCAGTTTGACTGTTAAAAAGTGTTAAGATAATTAAAAGGTATTTATTTAGAATCAGGCTGGTTGGTTAGTTAGCTAACGCTTAGCTTGCTATTCAACCAGGCTTCCAGCACATAGCTAAATAAGCCGGACAGAGTTGTCCCTCATCTGGCGATAGAAACCCTGCTTTCCCCGTTCTGTTGGATCAGAGCTCCACAGCCTAAGTCCACGGTACAAATTAGTTTTGCACCAAATGTATCACAACAAGTGTTGCAAAAGTCGACCGCAGATTGGCCTCTTTGTGATGCGCGAGAGCCGCGATACAGTGACAGATTCGGAGGTTGTAATCACTGAGTTGTGGTTGTGATGGAAAATCAACCTGAGTAAAAAAAAGTACATGAGTAAATGTTGCATTACAAGTTTGCATCTGTCATTGTGTTCATGCAAATATCAATCTACACATTTGTGAATATTTTTTCTATGCGGCAAATTTCAATTTACAAGTTCAGATTTTTTACAAGCTCTCATGTTTTTTTTCTTTTTGTGACTTCTAATGTGAATAATTTTTACAAGTGCAAATTTTTATTTTACAAGTGCAAATTTTTATTTTACAAGTGCAAATTTTTATTTTACAAGTGCAAATTTTAACATAGAAGTTCAATTTTTTTGTTCTGCAAGTTCTCACATTGTATTCTACAAGCTCTCACGTTTTGCACCATATTTACCTTCATATTTCCGCTCCATTGCCCTGGACGGTACGGGTCGTTAATCTCTGGCGAGAGATTAGCTAAGTTCTGTTCACCGGGAAATCCGCCGGATAAGCTAAGGGACTGCACACCAAAAAGTAAGAGGCTTTTATAGTTCTGGGCAGACTTGAGAACTAGGGTGTTTATTAATGAGTAAAAGGTATTGCTATTTTTGTTTACCATTAATGTGTGATCAGACCGCTGTGTCCTATGTACTGTTGTGAAGAATATCACTGATCAAGATATTGTTGAGAGTTGTGTTGAACTGTAGCTGATAACTCCCGCTGAGGAGGAATTACTTTACCAGCGGAGTCAGCTGCGCGCTCGCAGAGTGTGGCGGGGAATAAACGCTCTTTACCGTTAAACAAACCTCAGATTCTGCTATAATGCCACGTTAAGTTAGAATCTCGAGTAAAACAAAGAGAGCGGTTAGTCCCATCACCCCAGAGATCAAGGTTTTTAAGTGTTTGTTTCACAAATCGTGTTTTCCCTCCTTTCTCTCTCTTCTCTCTCTCTCTCTCTCTCTCTCTCTCTCTCTCTCTTTTCCTCTTAACACACACACACACACACACACACACACACACACACACACACACACACACATATATACAAGCTAGCCACGTAGCTCCCGAGCTAACGCTGCTAGCTTAACCACGTGGAGTTTGTATAGAGCTAATCCGTGACCTAGCATAGCATAAATGTGCGCGTTGCCTAGCAACCCCCACCTCGGCTTCTTCAGCCCCTCTCCGTGCACTGCGGTCAAGCCAGCCACGGTTTGAAAATACACGGTCTAGCCAGCCGTAAAAAAAAAAGGCGTGTGCGCCTATTACTAGGAGTACGGTAATTTCAGTACCAGCAGAGAGAGGACGGGCTTTCAGAGCGCTCGAGTTGCATCTACAGTATCTATCTATCTATCTGTCTGTCTTTATTTCTCTCTCGCTCTGTCTTTCTCTTTCATTCTTAATTATTCTTTCTTATTTCTCTCGGCTCTCATGCTTTCATTTTCTTCTCTTTCTTTCTCACTCTCTTTCTCTCTCTCATTCTTTATTTATTTATTTCTCTTTCTTTCCCTCACTCTCCCGTTTTTCTTTCTCTCTCTTTTCTTCCTCTTTCCATCCTCTCTTTCTTTCTTTTTATTTATCTCTCTCTCTTTTCTATCTTTATCCTTTTTAAAACTCACATTGTCTTTGTCTAATGTTTTTTTCTTTATAGGTCACATCTCAATACATTGTTTTATGTAAATGTTTACAGCACAAGCGCACAAAATAAAGTATCTCTTTCTAAATACATTTACTGCATATGTTTAGGACATTTTTGACTACCGAGGGCCGTAAAGACCTCATTTAAATTATGTAGAAAAAAAAAGATCAGTTACAGGGCCGTCCCAACACTATGCACAAGTCATTTGAAACCATTTTACAGTAGTGTTTGTGAGATATGTCACATTATTCGACTTTGGAGGCCTATATTGACCTCATTTCTAATAAGTAGAAAAAAAGAATGGTCAGTTGGGATACAGGACGTCCCATACACTATGCACACCTCATTTGAAACCATTTTACAGTAGCGTTTTGTAGGGCTGCACAATTAATCGAATTTTAATCACGATCACGATTTTGGCTTCCCACGATCAAATTTGCGTGATCGAGCGATATTTAAAATGCGTCATTCCGTTCATAGAACAGTTTTTGCAAAGCCAATCTAGCGCTCCATAAACCACTGTCTGATCACATGTCTCCATGAGCCAATCAGAGCTGTTCCCTGCCTGCACCGCGCAGCTTAGTTTCTAGATGTAGACAGTCACAGAGGACAGAGTAACGTGAGGAAAATTCCACAACAGGTAGCAGTCGGTCATCATAAGCCGGTCACAATGTTTACCAGTTTACCAGTAAACGCAACGTTTTGTCCCGTCTGTGTTGTTTTTCAGACAACAGCAGTGACCAGTGCTAGTTTGTTTCTTTTAGCTCATAGCTTTAGCAGCAGACTGTTGGACGTCCCGCTGTTGGAAACCTACAGTGAAATACAGATACACTACACTGTTTAGCAGTCAGCATTTTAGCCGTGTTTAATCCAGTTACTACTGTGGCTAACGGTAGGCTAACGTTACCTGCTGTGTAACGTGTTATTAGTGTTTACTAGCGTGACATTCAGCGATGTTCATGTTGCCTCTAATGTGGGTTTCGGAGCATCAGAGCGCAACGCAGACATGTAAGTGGCAGTGTAATGAGCCACAGAAATCCGTGTAGCTATTTCGTCCGGTAGATACCAGGCACCACATGCGCCGTTAACGTGAACAGAAAATTGCGTTACCTGTATCTTTCACGGCAAACATGCATGTCTGGAAAGCGGTCGCACAACAGCTGAAATGGCATACTCCTTCACAGTATCCTTCAATAAAGGAGGAATGTAGCACAATATGGATGTATTAGTAGGAATGTAGCACAATATGGATGTAAAAGCAGTTATAATTATATAATTATGTGACAATAAAATTTAGTTTTGGCTAAAATCAACAAATAATCGTGATAATTAATCGTGATCTCAATATTGATCAAAATAATCGTGATTATCATTTTGGCCATAATCGTGCAGCCCTAGCGTTTTGGAGATATGTCACGTTATTCGACTTTGGAGGCCTATAGCTACTTCATTTCTAATAAGTAGAAAAAAAGAATGGTCAGTTGGGATACAGGACGTCCCATACACTATGCACAAGTCATTTGAAACCATTTTACAGTAGCGTTTGGGAGATATGTCACATTATTCGACTTTGGAGGCCTATAGCTACTTCATTTCTAATAAGTAGAAAAAAAGAATGGTCAGTTGTGATACAGGACATCCCATACACTATGCACACCTCATTTGAAACCATTTTACAGTAGCATTTTGGATGTACGTTATTCGACTTTGGAGGCCTATATTGACCTCATTTCTAATAAGTAGAAAAAAAGAATGGTCAGTTGTGATACAAGACGTCCCATACACTATGCACACCTCATTTGAAACCATTTTACAGTAGCGTTTTGGAGATATGTCACGTTATTCGACTTTGGAGGCCTATATTGACCTCATTTCTAATAAGTAGAAAAAAGAATGGTCAGTTGGGATACAGGACGTCCCATACACTATGCACAAGTCATTTGAAACCATTTTACAGTAGCGTTTTGGAGATATGTCACATTATTTGACTTTGGAGGCCTATAGCTACTTCCTTTCTATCCATCCATCCATCCATCTTCGTCCGCTTATCCGGTGTCGGGTCGCGGGGGAAGCAGCTCCAGCAGGGGACCCCAAACTTCCCTTTCCCGAGCAACATTAACCAGCTCCGACTGGGGGATCCCGAGGCGTTCCCAGGCCAGGTTGGAGATATAATCCCTCCATCTAGTCCTGGGTCTTCCCCGAGGCCTCCTCCCAGCTGGACTTGACTGGAACACCTCCCTAGGGAGGCGCCCAGCGGGCATCCTTACCAGATGCCCGAACCACCTCAACTGGCTCCTTTCGACGCAAAGGAGCAGCGGCTCTACTCCAGGCTCCTCACGGATGACTGAGCTTCTCACCCTATCTCTAAGGGAGACGCCAGCCACCCTCCTGAAGGAAACCCATTTCGGCCGCTTGTACCCTGGATCTCGTTCTTTCGGTCATGACCCAGCCTTCATGACCATAGGTGAGGGTAGGAACGAAAACTGACCGGTAGATCGAGAGCTTTGCCTTCTGGCTCAGCTCTCTTTTCGTCACAACGGTGCGATAGATGGAATGTAATACCGCACCCGCTGCGCCGATTCTACGACCAATCTCCCGCTCCATTGTCCCCTCACTCACGAACAAAACCCCAAGGTACTTGAACTCCTTCACTTGGGGTAAGGACTCATTCCCTACCCGGAGAAGGCATTCCATCGGTTTCCTGCTGAGAACCATGGCCTCCGATTTAGAGGTGCTGATCCTCATCCCAACCGCTTCACACTTCGGCTGCAAACCGATCCAGTGAGTGCTGAAGGTCGCGCGGCCCGATGATGCCATCAGGACCACATCATCTGCAAAAAGCAGCGATGAGATCCCCAGCCCACCGAACTGCAACCCCTCCCCACCCCGACTACGCCTCGATATCCTGTCCATAAATATCACAAACAGGATTGGTGACAAAGCGCCAGCCCTGGTGGAGGCCAACCCTCACCTGAAACGAGTCCGACTTACTGCCGAGAACCCGGACACAGCTCTCACTTTGGTCGTACAGAGATTGGATGGCCCTGAGTAGAGGCCCCCTCACCCCATACTCCCGCCCAGCATCCTCCCACAGTATCTCGCGGGACCCGGTCATAGCTTCTCCAAATCCACAAAACACATGTAGACCGGTTGGGCATACCCCAGGCCCCCTCCAGGATCCTTGCGAGAGTGAAGAGCTGGTCCGTTGTTCCACCCACGGACAGAGTCCGCATTGTTCCTCCTCAACCTGAGGTTCGACTATCGGGCCGAACCCTCCTTTCCAGCACCTTGGAGTAGACTTTACCAGGGAGGCTGAGAAGTGTGATACCCCTGTAATTGGCACACACCCTCTGGTCCCCCTTTTTAAAAAGGGGAACCACCACCCCAGTCTGCCACTCCTTTGGCACTGTTCCAGACTTCCACACAATGTTGAAGAGACGTGTCAACCAGGACAGCCCCTCCACACCCAGAGCCTTGAGCATTTCTGGACGGATCTCATCAATCCCCGGGGCTTTGCCACTGTGGAATTGTTTGACTACATCAGTGACTTCTGCCTGGGAAATCGACGACAATCCCCCCGTCATCCTCCAGCTCTGCCTCTAACATAGAGGGTGTATTAGTCGGATTCAGGAGTTCCTCAAAATGCTCCTTCCACCGCCCTATTACCTCCTCAGTTGAGGTCAACAGTGTCCCATCCTTACTGTACACAGCTTGGATGGTTCCCCGCTTCCCCCTCCTGAGGTGGCGAACAGTTTTCCAGAAGCACTTTGGTGCCGACCGAAAGTCCTTCTCCAAACTTCTCCCACACCCGCTGCTTTGCCTCTTTCACGGCAGAGGCTGCAGCGCCTTTCTTTGTTTCGCACCCTGCACTGCCTCCGGAGTCCTCTGGGATAACATATACCGGAAAGACTCCTTCTTCAGTCGGACGGCTTCCCTGACCACCGGTGTCCACCACGGTGTTCGTGGGTTACCACCCCTTGAGGCACCTAAGACCCTAAGACCACAGCTCCTCGCCGCAGCTTCAGCAATGGAAACTTTGAACATTGTCCACTCAGGTTCAATGCCCCCAGCCTCCACAGGGATGCACGAAAAGCTCCACCGGAGGTGTGAGTTGAAAGTCTGTCGGACAGGGGCCTCCTCCAGACGTTCCCAATTTACCCGCACTACACGTTTGGGCTTACCAGGTCTGTCCAGAGTCTTCCCCCACCCCCTGACCCAACTCACCACCAGATGGTGATCGGTTGACAGCTCTGCCCCTCTCTTCACCCGAGTGTCCAAACATACAGCCTCAGATCAGATGAAACGATTATAAAATCGATCATTGACCTTCGGCCTAGGTACCAGGTACACTTATGAGCATCCCTATGTTCGAACATGGTGTTCGTTATAGACAATCCATGACTAGCACAGAAGTCCAACAACAAACAACCACTCTGGTTTAGATCAGGGAGGCCGTTCCTCCCAATCACGCCTCTCCAGGTGTCTCCATCATTGCCCACGTGTGCGTTGAAGTCCCCCAGCAGAACACTGGAGTCCCCACTGGCCCCATGCAGGATCTCCACGCAGTCTCTAAGAAGGCCGATATACCGAACTCCTGTTTGGGGCATATGCACAAACAACAGTCAGAGTTTTCCCCCCACAACCCGCAGGCGTGGGGAGGCGACCCTCTCATCCACCGGGTAAACTCCAACGAAGGCGGCTCAGCCGGGGGCTTGTTAGTATCCCCACACCCGCCCGGGCGCGCACACCCTGAGCAACTCCGGAGAAGAAAAGAGTCCAACCCCTATCCAGGAGTACGGTTCCAGAACCGAGACTGTGCGTAGAGGTAAGCCCCACCAGATCTAACCGGTAGCGCTCCACCTCCCGCACCAGTTCTGGCTCCTTCCCCACAGAGAGGTGACGTTCCACGTCCCCAGAGCCAGCGTCTGCTGCCCAGGTCTGGTCCGTCGAGGCCCCTGACCTTCATTATTATTTGGGGGAGTAGGAACTTTTTGTGGTAGCTTCAGCACCGCAAAGCCATTAAATCCAAATTGTATTACCTAATATTGTTGTTTCTCTAGGCTATTATTATTATTATTATTATTATTATTATCATTATTATTATTATTATTATTATTATTATTATTATTTATTAAAGAAAAGCACATTATTTCATTAATTTTCATAGCGCCCCTAAAGTTCTTTATTTCAGTATCACACTTAGGCTAATCCTTGGGGGAAAAGTTAACTGGATTGATAAGAGGCAGCAGCCACAAGTGCACCCCTAACACAATGTTGTCTCACGCAAGTAGCATCACCAGTGGCGGGAACAATAGAGCCGGATCATCAAAGCAATCACAACATCCCACTCAGATCGATAGCTACACAGAAGACGTCTAAGAGAAAGGTAGGTGTCTGTTTTGTCTTGTCAAAATTAGCTAATAGCATACAAATTCATACCTTAATTTTCAGACAGTGTTATCCAATGCCTATAGGTTACTATTAATATTTATTTTCATCTGTGTTAAACCTTTAATGAAAATATCTCACTAAATTGGTCAACTTTTAGCTTATAGGCTATACTTCTTCCGTCTAGCCTTAACAAATGTTTGTTAGCCTATAACTTAATAACACTGGAGCTAAAATGACTTGGGTAAGAAGTGAGTCGTATAGCCTAAATGTCCAATGACATTTCGTCCAAAAAACACACAAAATTAGTAAGAATATTAAGATGAATAATAGCCCTACTGCTGGGAGGACTATAAACCGGTGTGGGTCACCGCTCCTAGCCTGGTCGCCATTTGAGGATAGAGCCATAGAACGATGGAGATAAAGAAGAAGCATCAGTGGCGGGAAGTTCAAAGCAAATCAATCGCAGTATGAAAGAACTAGGCTACAGCTTAGCCTAGTTCATAAATCTGAGAATGTAGGCTATTCTAATGTCACTGTGTATAAAACACTCACTGCTGTGTGCTGCCGTGTTGTTCATTCTGTCAAATTAGCCTAATTCGTTTCCTTCCTTTTTTGTGCTTTATTTGTTTCAGAATGGCTTTGAAAAAGGTTATCATGAGCCGGCCAGAGACACCCTATTCAAAGCCACCGCCCATACATATTACGGCAGTAGATCAAAAAACTGAAAAACGAATTATCAGTTGGATATTTGAGGACGGAGAGGTGAGGCCATCAGTTTCAAAAGACAACCTGATTGTTATTGTATCTGACGGGGATTCGGTGCAGAAAATAACTCTGTATGAGGAGTTTGCCTCTAAGGTCAAGACTGGGCAGAGCTACATACTGAGGGGGTACTGGGGGGGACCCAGTTTTTTAGGTCGGCTCCCCTGGAGGTGCCAGCCCCTCTTCGTTTGGAGGCGGAGAAGCTCCTCCGTCCGACATCTCAACTCAGGGTGGTAGGGGAAGACTGCTCTGGTTGGGTTGGTTAGGTTTAGGCAAGAGGAGTGGGATTGGTTATGGTTAGGGTAAGAATGTCAGGCAATAATATTCCAAAAAGGTGTAATATGTCGTCACCTTCCTAAAATAATTGCCTAAGTCACTTTTTAACAAAAATGATTTTGTTGCCTAAATCATCTCCTCATGGTGCTGGCCACCCCTGGTAAAATTACCTAAATCCTCAGTTGAACAGGTCATGTGATTCTACACCTTTAGTATAATTGCCTATGTCAAGCCTCTGACTTAGGCAGTTTTATTAATTACGTTATTTATTAAGTTATATATATATAACTAACAATCCATAAAAATCAATTTTTAGGCACTTTTGATGCCTTAATATTATGGTATATGTGTTTTTGAACATGCTAGGCATTAATGCATTTCATTTTTTGTGTTCAATGCAAAGTTGTTCTGCCCCCTTCTTTTCATTTTTCTAGATTTCTCAGCAGCGCTGTGCAATGCATTTGGGCTTTAAGATTTTATATACAATTTGTTTCATATTTCTGCATTTGTGAGTCATTATCAGAAAATATACTCAGACCTCACAATGTTCCACATATTTTGTCATTATTCAACTTTTAAAAAGCCAACATTTCAGTTTAGCATAAGCTTTAAACTTTGGAGTTTAAAGATATCATTATAGATATTATAGTATATAATATATATATATAATTATAGCGCTCGTGGATTTTTATTGGGATGATTTTCACAGATGCCTGGCTGAATATTCTCCGGACAACAGCTAGCAGCTAACGGCTAACAGCTATCTGGCTGTACACACTCACCGTAGGGCAGCTAACAGCTACTACCACACTACTGTTTTTTTTAGGGGGGAATACACTTCAAGACGTGACATGACCTGTCCTCTGGAGGAGATAGCCACACCACCACCTCCGTGGATTGTTATTGGGATGATTATCACAGAAGCCTGTCTGAATACACTCACCAAACGGCAGCTAACGGCTATCAGCTAGCAGGGCAAGCTAGCTACTGGCAGGATCAAGACAGGGACCAGGGTAGGTGAATTTAAACAATGTCTGAGTTGAAAACGCATCTTGTTGACACGTAAAGGCCCTGTTCATGTGGCACAGACATATTAATTGCATTTTGTGTCTGTTAACAGGCACAAAGGCACTCTAAAACTTGCCCCGAGCACTGCCGTTTTAGCTCAGGGGATGCTTGTAGTACGTAGCTGCAGCTTCTCCGTGTTACCTGCACTGATTCGGGTCGCTATAGCTACGCGAGTACTTTCTATCGAAAGTACTCACGTAGCTATAGCGATCAAGATTAACGTAAAAATTGGCCGGAATTCTCCTTTAATAAACTATTTTGCCATTTTCTTGCAGTCATTGGTAGTGTAGGTGACATTTCCAAAGAAGTTGTCTCAGCTTTCTCCACTGTTGAGTCCCAGTTCCTCTTCAGAAATAACCCTTCCATCTCCAGTGGTGATCAAGTTATCTGGTGTGTTGCTACCGAAGATATTTGCACCGATGCACCTTCCATCTCAGCTGACACCGCCACCATGTCCACTAGTCCTCCTGTCATCGTTATTGATGATACCCTCATCCTGTCCAGTGGAGCCTCTGCAATCTCCAGTGGCAACACCTCTGGTGTGTCCCATGGTCCCCCAACCATCTGGCAATGGTTGGTTGTCGTCAGACACCGCCTACCAAGAGCCTGGGTCTGTCCTAGGTTTCTTCCCAAGAGGGAGTTTTTCCTCGCCACTGTCGCACTGCTTGCTCTTGAGGGAATTACTGGAATTGTTGGAATTGTTGGGGCTTTGTAAATTATAGAGTGTGGTCTAGACCTACTCTATCTGTAAAGTGTCTCGAGATAACTTATGTTATGATTTGATACTATAAATAAAATTGAATTGAATTGAATATTTCATCCAGCAGTATAGACCCTTTGCATGTGATGTCACACTCTACTCCCGCGAATTATGAAAGCCATGACGGACGGCGAAAGAGCTATTCTGTAGACGGACGGCAAGTCAAACGAGAACGTGTTCGCTGCTTATATACTGTGTATGGTTCACTGTTCTTGTTCTCACGAGTCACATACACAATCTGCAGAGTGATCCTCACCAACACAAGCATGTGTATGTATTGCCTTTCTGTTTTAAATGATGATAAATAATAATAATAATAAAACTTCCTCACCCAGCTAGCTGCCGTGCTAACAGGTCCCACATAACTATCATCGGTTATTCACTGACTTACATATCCCACAAAAATATTTATTAAATTAATGATTAAATAAGGTAATGTCTCCAAACTTACCTCAATTATAACTTGTCTCCTGCTAGTTATTCTAAAGTACTTACTTTAAAAAACAAGTTAAATTAAAAAATATTTTTGTTGCATCTCTTTTCGGTGTTGTAATTTGTAGACGGCCCTAAGCACTCGTCTTAGAGCAGCAACAACAGTGTTCATAAACTTCTGGTGTACTTACAAACTTTACAATCCATCGTTTTATGAGTGCATAACCTATTTGTACTACTGTAGACGTTTGGTATCATTTCGGACATTATTAGTGGGGTAATGTTAAGAGACACTTCGGATCCATTAGCCCCTGCGCTAAGCTATTCAGTTTATAACGCTACTCTACGCTAACTCTCCCAATGTTCGACCCAGGTGAAAAAAGCTTCTGGGTGGGTGTTTTCACTTTTCAAGATTGAAGATTACCCATGATTTAATTTGCCTTATGTTTTATTGTACAGTATAGGCCCTATCTTGCACCAGGCGCAGCGTAAAGCCCGATGCAAGTGTCTTTGCTAGTTTAAGGCCGATGCCGTTGTCAATTTCTTGTCCAGCACCTACATCATTTAAATAGCAAATGCACCTGCGCCCATGGGCGTGCTGGTCTTACCGGGAGGTGTGTTCAGGTGCATTCTGGGCGTATTGCTATCTTGAGGCAGCAAGAAGTGGTTGCACCTTTGACCAAAAAAAACCTGGTCTCAAGTCAATAATGCAGCATATCGTTGTTATTTCAACAGTGCATTAGTAAAATGTGCACGCACACTAAGCTTGTTACACACACAAGGACGCGCAGCAGCACACAAACATGCAAAAGATTAAGAATGAAAAGCAAATCCACCATTATAATAGCAATGCGCCAAGGTACAAAAGCACCTGGCTTTTAACCCTTGTGTTGTCCTTTACCCCTTGCGATAGTGAGGTGCGTGTGGGTGTAACACAATCACACAGCCGAGGGTCTCCGTGACCCACAGTAGGAGGCCTCGGGCAGCGGCGAAAATACGATCGTAACCGGGGGACCCCTGCCGAAAGGACGAGAGCGAGGGTAGCGGAGAGAGAGAGAGAGAGAGAGAGAGAGAGAGAGAGAATACGATCGAACGGCGGAAGGGATCCGGGGGACCCCGCCGAAAGGACGAGGGCTAGGCTTTTGACCGTATAATGGAAGGAAAACGAAAGGATGAGACGAGGTGAGGCAGGCAGGCAGGCAGGCAGGCAAGCAAGGCTAGCTACGGGTCAACGCATTCCGGGCAGTAGGCCCTCACGCAGCTCCCGCAGATGTATCTCTTGCAGCCGCAGCACACGGTGCTGGTTTTGCGGTCCTTGCTCCTGGGACAGCGCTGACACCTCTTCCGCTTGCCGGGCCCGTCGGAGTGGCAGCGTCCGGTTCCGCACGCCCGCGTCCGTCGCCCTCCTCCTCGTCAGCCTCCTCCTCAACCTCGGCCGAGGCGGACGAGAACCTCGCAGCCGCCGCTTTTTTGACGAGCGCAGCGGAGGCTTCCGTGCGAGGCAGACGCCGGCGTCTATCGACGAGCGGAGTCACGAGCTCCCCGCCCAGCCGCTCGAGGAAGGCCCTCCTCTTGTTGAGCTTGCCGCGCATCCACTCGGGCCTGAGCTCGCGCCACAGCACGAAGGCGTTGTAGGCGGACACATCGAGGACGTTGTGGAACACGGCGAGGGGCCAGCGCCCGGTTCCTGCAGCAGCTGTACGTGCCGACGAGGTTGTCCAGGTTGTCCACGCCGCCCTTGGTGCCGTTGTAGTGCAGGACGATGTCGGGTTTGACGTGCCCGGCGGCGCTGACCCGCGCGTCCCCCGTGTGCAGCGTGCTCAGCAGCACCACGTTCCTGTTCCTCTTGGGCACGTAGGAGACGGGGGAAGCGGCGAAGCGAAGCGTGGCGAACGGAGAAGACCGCGGCCCTTTGGCGTCGGGGCGTCGCGGCGCTCGGGCTTGTTCTTGCGCACCGTGCCCACCACGGTGAGGCCCCTCTCGTCGAGGCGCCGGGCCAGTTCGTAGGAGGTGAAAAAGTTGTCGCACGTGACGTTGCGCGGGCCACTCAGCCCCTCGGTCAGGTCCAGCACAACGCGGGCGCCCTGGTTCTTCTCCTTGGCCGAGGCGGACGTCGACGAGGACTTGCCCGTGTAGATCTGCATCTTCCACACGTAGCTGGACTCGGCGTCGCAGGCCGCCCACACCTTGAACCCGTACCTGGCGGGCTTGCTGGGCATGTTCTGGCCGAAGGAGCATCGACCTACGGCACGGGACGGGCAAAGAGAAGGATGAGAATGGGAGAAAAGAAAAGAAAAGAAAAGAAAAGAAAAGAAAAGAAAAGAAAAGAAAAGAAAAGAAAAGAAAAAACAAAACAAATACACACACACACAGACAGACAGACACAGACAAGACACAGACAGACAAGACACAGACACACAAAAAAAGAAAACGCAGACACGCACCGCGAAAGTTTCCAGTCGCGTCCCAGTCACCTGCGGTCCTCGAGGTTCGTCGCGGCCAGCGCCAGGTCGATCATCCGCGGCGTGACGAACAGGCGGAACGCCGACGGTATGTCGACAACGCGCGCGGCCGCGTACTCCGTGGGCCCTCGCCTCGGCGTCGTCGTCGCCGCCACCCCCGCCGCGGCGCGCCTTGGTCCGGGACGTTTCCGAGGACCATACGTTTCCAAGGACCATTCCATTTTGCCGTTCCTTGACACGAACGTCTCCTTCTCGTCCGCCGCCGCCCCCTCGTCGCCATCGCGATCTTCTTCTTCTTCGTCTTCTTCGTCTTCTTCGTCTTCTTCGTCTTCTTCGTCTTCTTCGTTTTCTCCGTCTTCTCCTTCTTCTTCGTCATCTTCGTTTTCTTCTTGGTCTTCTTTGTCGTCTTCTGGGACGTTGTGCGCGGCGCAGGTGAGAATCCGCACCATCTGCGTATCTAGAGTCAAACAACGGGCCATGCCGGTTTCGCACCCCGCCCGGACGCTGAACCGAGGACCTAAGGTTCCAACCGACAAAACGATACGCGCCGAGAACAACAAATATGATAAATGACAACATGTCTTGCATGGCGGTGGGGGTCTCCGCGACCCCACAGAGCTTTTTGGAAAGCGCAAGAGTAGTTGGAAATACATCGCGAACCGGTCCCCATGACCCGTAGGACAACACAAGGGTTAAAATGGTAGTCGTTCATGTCATATCAGGGCACTGCAGGGCGTTACAGGATGTAGCGTGGCACAGCAGAGCATGGATGGACGTAGCAAGAAGTAGCAGGGTTCAGCAGGACGCAGCATGACACTGCAGGGCACCGCAGAGCTTAGCAGGGACTGCAGCAGGACCACGGCGACAGCTGCAACCAAGATCTTGGAGCCAATGTTCTCCAAGGAAATACGCTGGGTGAAAAAGAAACATAAGGACTCCGGGGAGTAAACTCCTCAGAGATAGGTTAGTAACAAGCATTTCTGGGACGGGATGCACACAAATGGAAAGGGAGAGGAGAAAGCAGCTCAGTGTGTCAAAGGAAGGAAGTGCCCAGTCTAGAACTATAACAGCGTAACTAAGAGAGACAGGCAGTTTAACCAGACACACATGCTTTGAGATTTGATTTTATATTAATACAAGAAGTGATCTTTGATATAGATAGAGAATGTGTGTGTGTGTGTGTGTGTGTGTGTGTGTGTGTGTGTCTCTGTCCTTGTCCCCCATCATGGGATGTCTGAGAAGCAGCCAGAGCACCTCCCTCGCCGGCAGATCCACACACCCAGCAGGCACAGAGAGCGCAGGTACGAGATAAACAAGCTATCATCCCAACAAGGAACGGGAAAACAGTTCCAAGGGAGTCCAAAACCCAGTTTAGCTTACCGTGATGGTCCTGAAGAGAAGTTTGGGATCAGATGTTTGAGGGTTTCCCAGAAGAGATATATATATATATATATATATATATATATATATATATATATATATATATAAGTAGCATATCAATCTGAGATAAAATAGGATATATTTTAATACATGTACATGTTTTATATATATAATGTTTGGTATTTGAGTTGGTTTTAAAAAGGGGAAAAGTAAAAGGAACCGACTGTTGAATTAGATGCTCTATAAAACACAGAATTTATAAAACTATGAAAGGACAAAATAGAAAAAACAACTTAATGAGTGTCTGACTAATTATAGGGAAGTAAAGTAGCATTTCAAAGATAAAATAGGAAAATATAAATAAAGTAGATACTTACCTGACAGGTGGATTCTGAAATAAACCTGAAAGAAAAAGGGAACAAGTAAGTAGAAATGAAAGAGTATTTTATTTTGTTATTGCATATGATGAAGGGGGTGCACTGTGTAGGAAATATTTTGTGGAAAGTGTGTGTGGGGATCATTAGTGGTTTCGTTGAAAGGGAATTGAAGGACTAGATGACCTATATGAAAGGGAGCAGCGGGCCGGGAAAATAATTGAGCAAACAAATTAAAAAGACGTAGATTTGTAGATCCAATTTGAAGATCTAAGACAGTAACGAACTGTTTGGCCTTGGAGTATCAAGAGAATCAAAGTATTTTATTCATGATGCAACATCGGAAGGGGCCGGAGAAGACCGGACCGCGAGGCCAAGATGACCTGGACTATATCCAACCGATAACAGCATCACCGAAGATGGGCAGAGACAAATTGTGAGGGTTTAAGATAGCGCCATCAGATGCTTGGCGGGACTCTTGTCTGTTTGCTAGGAGAAAGATATACTTGTTTTTAAGGTATCTGATCCGTGTACACGTAATTGCAATTGCAATATAATTTTCATTAAAGCTTGTTGTATTTTAACTTAGTGAATCCTGAGTTTTATTTCTGATCTACCAGTAAATCTTAAAGGTGTGAGGTGTAGTGACCTTAATTGGAGTCAGGTTTTCTCTGGCCTCTTTTGGCCAGACCGGTCATCGGTCACATTCTTACACGTTTTTCTACATGGTGACATCCCAACGTTCTGGTGGGGTCAACTGAAGCTGACCAACTTTTTAGCAGACTTCACCACTCAGACTCTCTGCTCTTCAGGTCCAAACGGTACCGACACGACTTAACAGGTAAGAGAATTTTCCTATTGTCTATTAAGACACATTCGGCCCTCAAACTAAATAGATTTTTGGACCTTGGTGAGTGGGGACCATCTGAGCATTTCAAATTTATCTAAAAAAAAAACTGTGGATGATATTGCAATGCTAGACGTCTCGAGTAAGGAGTGTCGCCTAGTGAGCCGGACAACTTGTGATAAAGTGCTGCCCGTGATAACATAAAACACATATTGCAAACCTAGACGCATCTAATTTCGATTGTTGCCTACTTGCAATGCTAGACGCCTCGAGTAGGAGTGTCGCCTAGGGATCCAGGGGACTTGCGTGAGAAGTGCCACCTGAGTTACCAAAGTCTGACACGTTATCTTTACTTATATTATTGTCATTGATAACGGCTTTTGGCTGGTGTGACTGTGCCTGTATACATTGCTGACATTGCTGCTGTGCCTGGTGTTTGGCACATGGTGCATGGCTGACATCCTTCGGTGAATGGGTGGTACTGCACCTGTGACTGATGTTTCTCCTATTCTGTCAACACTAACCACACGCTGAGATTTTTGCACTCCTGTGACATTTGTTGGTTTATGTTTGTTTGTTGTGTTCTGTATAAAATCTGGCGCGGTTTGTCTGTTTTGCTTGTTCCTGTGTGTTGTTTTGCTTGTGTGGTGGTTGATCGTTTTATATATGCTGATTGGGAGGATTGAGGTGTTTTGTCTTTGGTCTGTTTTCTGTGTGGGTGCAGTTTTGTAGTTTTGGGGTTTTCTACGCATATTAATTATATACCGTATACGGGGCTCGCTACTTCTGTGAGAGGTTGCAAACTCTCCGTATCAGCTCAGTATACGTCCGTTCGACTTTTTTTTTTAATTGACTTTAAAGCGCCCATATTATGCTCATTTTCAGGTTCATAACTGTATTTTAAGGTTGTACCAGAATAGGTTTACATGGTTTAATTTTCAAAAAACACCATTTTTTTGTTGTACTGCACAGCTCTCTCTCACTGCTGTAGATCCTCTTTTCACCTGGTCTGTGTTTTAGCTACAGAGTGAGACCTCTTTTCTTCTTCTTCTTCTGTACTATCTTTGACTGCACTCGCACATGATCAGTAGTTCAGATGTAGATCATGTCAGCTAGCTAACTCTAGAGAGAGTAAAAGAAAGCCTGTTTCTCCAACTTTGGTCAGTTACAAGGCAGGATTAGCTGGGAGACTTCTAAATGAGGGCACACATGTAAGTAGTTCTTTTGTAGATTATGGTGAATTTGTGTGTTGTAGCAATGCTTTGCTATTGAGAACGACGTAGCATGCTAGCGTTAGCATTAGCGTTAGCATGCTAATGCTAACGGTTAGCATGCTAACGAGCTAACGGTTGTGGTTAGCCAGCTCATTTCGGACTGTGATGTCACAGTCCGAGCCGATTTTGAACATCTCACTAGGAGACTGAAGGCAGGACACATTCAGAAACTGTATCTCACCCAAAACAGCATGGATGGATTTTTTTCAAAGTTTGTATGTTTGTGGAAGCACCAGAGACACAAAAGAACACCCCAAATCCCAGAAAAAGTGTTTTTTTCATAATATGGGCACTTTAAACTTTATCACTGTTTTTCTACTCTACTTGTCTGGGTGTTTTCTAACGCTGTATTGTACTGAGGTGTGTGCTGGTGTGTGTCATTTCTTATAATTTCTCACCTGCCTCTTGATACATAAAAGTGATACGGGTGAAAAATGTGTAAGGTTAAATCCTATGAACATCATAGTGCCCATTTAATTGCTACCCTACTTTAATAACCCCTTAACATTACTTATAGCTGATATAAGGTGTCCTTCCCACATAAGACACCATAGTTATGTTAAGGTTAAAAAGTCGATAAGGTGTTAACCACAATTGACGAAAATAAACCCTATCACTTGTTCAAGAGTAGCGACACGGTTCGCTAATTTTGGGCGTTATTGTTGAAATGATCTTCTCATACAACCGCTTGTAACACTCTGGATTGTGAATATTTCCTTGCTGTGTGTAGGTCTATTGTCTCGCACAGCAGCTGGTGAGTGAAGTGGTTCCAATTTCAAGCTGAACTAAAAACTGCAGCAAGCGAGCTCCCATTCTCCGGTCTACGGAGTCCCTGAAAGCTGTAGCACAGCCACAATCACATCATTTAATCATATTTGACAAGAACCTTATATCACTTGTTCAAGAGTCTTCTGTGACATGGTTCGCTGAATTTGGGTTTTCTGAGTTGAAGTCCATTGCTCCTCAAACCATCGTAAAACTCTCTACTATTATAATATACTATACATGACTGTTGTATAGACAGTCAGGACAGTTAAAAGGTGGTAGACAGCAGGGGCGGATCTAGAAAAATATTTCTGGGGTGGCGAGACAGGGGCAGGAATTTTTGAGGGGTGGCAACATATGTCAGACGTATATTTACTGAATTTAATCAGTTATCACAGTTTGATGAGAAATAGTATGTAGACACTACAAAGGGCACAGGCTGCCATTTACAAACTCATACAGACAAACTTCATCTCATGCAATCAATGTCTTGCATTTGGGGTTTCATTTGAAACAGTTCATATTAGGAATAAGTGACCGTACAGTGTGATCTCACTTAATAGGACATAGAAGTATGATAGAAGTAAGGGGCATTATCACAGGAAAGGCATTAAGTTAAGACACAGGTGATGAGAGGCAGATGTGTGAGAGGGGAAGCAAACTGTTTTCGACTGTGTCAGAGAGGCAGCGTTGCAGGCAGCATTTGTACAAGATTAGGAACTGTCATTGATTAGTTCTAACCATCAGACTGTGTTAACACACTAACATTTTAGCCTGGGAGAGTATTTTTAGGTTAATTTGTTTATTTTTTGTTTTATTAATATATTTTTTCTATTTTTTATATTTAACCTGATCAATAGATCTAAAATACATTCTACACAAAATATAAAAACTCATCTCCCCATCTCATCAAACTTTGACACTGACAACTTTCCCTAATTATTCATATTTAAGCTTTGTCATTTGTTGTTCTTATTCATATCTAACTTAGTATACTATGCATCAACAATAGGGGTGTGACAAGACACTCGCTCACGAGACAAGACGAGACACGAGATTGGGGTCACAAGAACAAGACGCGATTTTAACACTAATTTAAAGAAAACTTCAGTTAAGAAATATGACTGGGAAAAATAGTCTTTACTCAGAGAACCAAGGTTACAAGCTAGGGGTGTGACGAGACGCTTACTCCACGAGACGAGACACATCACGAGATTGGGTTCACGAGAACGAGACGAGATTTCTCGTCGAGGTGAAAAGTTGTCTCGTGAGGTGATGTGATGGAGCGTGGAATTACTATTGAAAATCCCCCTGCCACTTTTAAATCATTTGTGTGGCAACATTTTGGTTTTCCTGCGGAAATAATAAACGCCGAAAGAGTGACAGACAAGACGAACACAATATGTAAACATTGTAAGAAAAAATGCCGTGTATACGCGGCTAACACGGCACTATGCAAAAACACTTACAGCACCACCACAGCCTCTACTAACTACTGCACCCGCGACTCGCGGCGCGGGTGCAGTAGTTAGTAGTACGGCATTCTTTCTTAAAATGTTTACATATTGTGTTCGTCTTGTCTGTCACTCTTTCACTCTTTTCACCTCGACGAGAAATCTCGTCACGTTTTAATCTCGCAAGATCTCGTAAAACGAGATCTCGTCACACCCTTAATCAACAATTTCCATACCGTGTGGACCAGCTTGACTGGAGATGGTTGGAGGCACTCTGCTTTCCCTCTCTTTGTCTGAGCCCTGCACGTTCTCTTGTCTCTCGCTTTCTCCTTCCTCATCTTGGTGATGCTCTCCCTCCATATCTTCACCGCTGTGGTCTTCTCCCACCTCCTCCTGTCCCTGGTCGCCTTGGCCTTGTATTCTGTCTCTGTCACGTTTCTGTTGCCCTTTTCTCTCTCCTTCCACCTCTTCTCTCTCTCCTTCCACTTCTTTCCTCTCTCCTTCCACCACATCTTCTCCATCTACCTTGCTCACTTGTTCATTTTCTATTTCTCTCGCCTTTCTCTTTGGAGACAAAAACTGAATATGCTACCTTTCCTCTTCATTTCTGTACGATTCAAAGTAACGATGTTTTCCTTGACAGACGTTGAATCAATATTAGCTTTTGTAGCCTACTTCCCACAGAACAAACGTCAGACCCTAAGTAACATTGTATAGTTGGCGAAATAACGTTCTTCAACCTGATTTTTATCATCTCAAAATCAGCATCGCAACTATGCTCGTTATAATTTCATTTCTGGATAGATAGTTAATCCGTTTTGACCTCTTTCCTCCTGTGTCTCCATTCATCGCGACTCCTTGCTCCCTCGCTTTGCGCCACTCAGTTTTCCAAACAAAACAGGTTCTCTCCGCTCTGGCGTCATCTTATGCTGCATTCACTGTAGTCGGACATTGGAGACGCACGCTCGTAAATTGTCAAATTGGCCATAACTTTTACCGTAATTCGTTGCTGCCAACTGGGGTGGCAGCAGAGGTGGCAAGGCTTTCTTTTAGGGTGGCAGTTGCCACCCTATGCCACCCCGGTAGATCCGCCCCTGGTAGACAGTGTATGTTGCTGAAAAGGAAAGGGAGTTTTTTGGTGAGATGTAAAAAGATAGAAGGGTGTGGGAAGCTTACAGGGAAAGAAAGATGGCAGACAGCCTGGGGTCTCATTTATAAACGTGGCGTACGCACAAAACGGCGCTGAAAACGTGCGTACGCCACTTCCCACGCAAAGGTTGTGATTTATAAAAAACAACCTTGACGGGAGAATGTGCGGTCCTCCACGCAAACTCTGACCCATGCGTACGCACATTTTGGAGACAAAATAGGAATTGGCGACGCAGATGGTGAGGTGGTGAACTGAAGTCAGACTGCAGAAAGTACATGTGGGAATAAGGGTTAGGCTACTCTTAATATGTTTAAGTATTAAAAAATAATGCCTTACGCACATTTCTTCACACCATATGAAGATTAAATCCAGCAGTGTTATTTGCGCTTGTACTGAGTGATAATTGTTCCATAAACACCTCAAACTCAAATCTTAAATAAAAACTCATTCTTAATATTTAATCAGCACTGTCTCGCCGTCACATTGTCCGCTACGGAGCGCAGGAGTAGGAGATGGCCCGACTGTATGGAATACAGGATAGCATCAAATACCCTACCATTAGATAACTGCACAACACAGTGTAAATAACTAAATATCTGTCTTTAAAACTGTGCATATATCATCAAATGTCAAGCTCTCGCGCAATAGTTACGCTCTATGTCCTTGTTATCGGTCTAAAATTTTATACTGTTTATAACAAACCCTGAATGAAGAAAAGTGTGTTTGCCTATTACATTTCGATTTCAAATTGTATCTCTGGGTGGGGGATACCAGTTGTTGCTATAATTTTTGCAAGGTGTTAACAATCACAAATTGTTGTAGACTAAACATAAATACTGTGGTGAACCCGTGCGTAATGCTGCATGATGGCCCTGCTGGAGGACCGGAATGGAAGAATCAGGAGAAAAAGAGACTTCAGGGACCATGACAATGACTGGCTCATATGCTGATTTAAATTCCCTAATGTAGCTGTAATAGTAATATAGCTGCGCTCTTGGATCTATGTACTGAATTGGGTCCAGTAGAGAGGGCAACGCGCCGGAACCGTGCCATCCCGGTCCAAATACAGGTCCTCGCCGCTCTGGGTGAAACCGGCTGTTTCCAGAGGGAAATGTCAGACAGCTAAGTATTTTTTTAAATAAATATTATATATAATCTTCAACTTCATCACTAAGGCTTGTTTTGATATAATATATAGTTCTGTTAAATCTTATTATATACGTCTGGTACGCGAAGGCCAGTCGCGTATAGGTGTAGAAGACTTTCTCGTAAAAAAGGGAAAGATGGTTTCCTCAGCGGAAGCCTCTCCAAAAGAACAGGGTTCGAATCCCCCCTTACCCCAAAAAATTGTCCTGTATTTAGTTCAGAATATTATGCTACAGCATGTCTGTATTACACAAAACAATTATATATAAAGTTTTTAACCGTTTAATGTTAAATTTAATTCAATATGTTTCTGAAAAATGATGTGGAAACAATATGATAAGACCTTGTGATTTTAAGGTCATGACAATACTTTCACATGCTGCTAGTGGTAAAAGTTAAATTGAACTTAATAGTATACTACCATATAATGATACAAAATTCCAAAGCAATGTATATATTTATACGTATAATTTTATTTCATTTTCTATCACTTTTACTTCCTCAATCAAATGACAGTCATAGTAATGCTCCCAAGATATTTCATAAAGAACAACCTCATTCGTAAACACACAATAAAAACTGACATTGACACATTGCTTATTTATATAATTCAAATGTTATATATAAAACAAATTAACAACTAAATATGGGTATACATTTACGGAATAATTTATTAAAATATTACACATTTACACAAGTAGAGGGAACACTAGAGTGCATGTAAAGGTGCTGAGAGACTATGTGAGGATGATGATGATGATGATGATGAATCAGACCAGACGTCCAGTAAAGGTGAATACAGTTAAATTAAACTAAAGATCACAATTGCTTGGCTATGAAAACAGAAGAAACAGTCCTGACAATGCACAGTGGTGTGTCTTGTGTGCGTGGGTAATGCGTGCGAGGAGGGATATATTTGTCGTTTGGTGGGTGAGCAGTCCATTTGTCTGTCTTCTCTTTGAATTTTTGTGTCTCTCAGCCTCATAGAAGTCCAACAGTTTGAACCCCCAGGTCATCTCCTTCCCCATGCCCTGTGCCTTGTAGGGGAAGAACACTCTGGAGGGGCAGTAGATGTATTTCCCTGGTACCCCGGGGAAGCTGTCATGTACAGTATGTGAGGGCTGTCAGGGCCCTGCTTTAGGGGTTGATGACAGAACCTGCACAGGCGACCTGTTGGAAGCTGCACTGCTGACTTCCTGTTCGCCCTCTCCTCTGACTCCATCTACGACTTCAGCTGACTGTAGGCTAAACAGTTCCTGGTCATCTTTTTCTGCTGCAGCTGCTGATGCGGCTGCTGCTGCTGCTTGATGATGATGATGATGATGATGATGATGATGATGATGTTGTTGTTGTTGTTGTTGTTGTTGTTGTTGAACCAGGATGTCTGACCCAATCCGCTCCACTGTAGACCGGCTCAGAGACTCCTCCTAGTGCGGAGCAACAGGTGGAGGGGTTGAGAATGGCACAATCATATATTTATTATATAGTTTCTTACCAAACTCGGACAAAACATGCATCAAAAATTGTTTGTGGATTGTGTGAAGAGTTGTTTGAAATAAATTCAGTTAAAAAAACAGTTCAATTTGTTACATTTATTATATATTATATTCCCCCATAGTCTTGACATTTTGCATAGAGTAACTGATTACTAATTCAACCTTATTAAGCCTATTAAGCCTGACCATTAACTGGTCTGTAGGAGGATGGTAGGTAGGTAATTTGAATGACCTGTATCCATGAAAGACTGCCTCTGGTAGCAGCTGTGTGCTGGGACCGCTGGGACCGCTGGGACCGGGAAACTGCTTCAGAGCCCTGCTGAAAGACCACTCCAGCTGTGTGATCAGCACCACTCCAACTGGATCTTCACTGGTCTCCTGCAATACAGCATCACATATAGTGATTTAGTCAGTCTAAGCCTACAGATCAAAATATTTTGCATTAATTTGCTATTGGGTCATATTACTCTCAAATGCAATTATACACATGTTCACTGTGTAAATCCCTACATGCTAAATAGAGCAACCAACAATCACAATAACCTGTCACACATAAGATACATAATAGATATGTGACATTTTTTTAAAAGTTGTAAGCTAAATGAGGAACAATTCAATTTCCTCACAATTTTAAACACATTTACACTGCAAGTGTCAGACTGAGCAGAATATGGAGCATGCAGGAGACAGACTGGGGCAACAGCCTCCCGTAAGTAGAAAGGGCATTAGAGTGCGGGGAAAGGCGACGGCACAGTGAAATATCAAATGAGATAAGGGCAACAATCACACTTTAATCAACCATGGCCTGAGCATGACAGGCTGGGTGGAGAGTACAGCCTCTTTTCTTTTTACCTGCACTTGTACAGCAGTTCCTAATAGTTTTGCTTTTGTATATCTTTTTTTTTTTGTACAAGCTTTCTTTATGTATATTTCCTATGGCTAGTATGTACACACAATGACAAGATACATGTTTTGTTGAAAATGTTTTTGTTGACATCAATAGTATTCAGCTGCCTCAATATAAAATGTTAGACTTCAGACAATATTTCATAGTGGGCAACTATCACACTTTCAGATTACACTGTCATTAGACAGGATGTCTTTGCATTTTGACTGTGTTGGTCTAAGCAATAATTAATAATGATTGTTTTGATGCCACTTAGTTATTCATTGATGGATTTATTTACATTTGAAACAGGATTTCATTATTTTGATTGAGTAATCACCTTTTATAGGTCACATAGATTATTGGAATGCTGAATGTGCCATGTGGTGTGAGAGCTGTACTTAGAGTTTTGACAATTGTAAATTTGGTTCAGTAAATGTACCAAAGAGATTTAGAAAAACTGTAACCTGGATTACCTGAGAGTCTGTGGCCACCACAGCAGCAGGGCAGTGATCCTCGGTCTCCATAGCTACAGCAGCTGGGATGTTGGGTTGTACCCTGTGCTTGTCACAATTTAACACAACATGACGACAGCCTGGCTCCACATGCTGAAGTCCACATATCATCTGAGCTGAGGAGCTAGAAGGGGCTGGCCGGGGCCTTCAGCCTGGCTGTAAGAAGATTTTGGTCACAAAAACATTCAGGGCATTCATGATGGTTTAAAGTAAGAAGCAACAAATAATAACCTTTCACAGAAGCAACAATCCCAGAGGAGTCATCAGGCTCGGCAGGTCTGGAAACCGTCGCTGTTGGCTCTGTCCTGTGTGCTGTAAAAACAATTCAGAGTAATTTTCCTCACACAGTGAAGTTAGTTTATTCTTCACAATGTGTCTTTATATGTTTTCTCTCTAACAAACTGTGAATACAGACTGAAAACACCATATTTCCTTAAATTATGAATCATTATTTATTTGTCATGAAAAAAACAATGCTTTTAAGAAAACAGGTAAAGCACAGAAACAATATCAATATATAGTAAGCACACAATCAAAGATGTGGTTTGTTGTGCCTATTGAATATAAAATTTAAAATGCCAAATCCTTGAATGACAGCCTGAGAAAAAAAAAACTGTTGGTGGAGACACAGCCGTGGCTCTTTAGACTGCTGCTGCTGGCCCTGAAAGCACAGCTGACATTAGACTATTATCATGACCAGTAGGAGTAAGAGTTTAAAAAATACTCTGGTTATTAAACTAGATCCACCTACTTAGTTCAGTGTCAAATTTAGACTGAGAGAGATTAAGCATCCCCCTCTCCATCGCCACAAGATGACTGTAATGGTAACATTTATTGTGTGTCAGGTATTTACCTGATGGAGCCTTCGCTAAAGACACCGTAATCTTTCCTGGAAAGAAGTTGGATCCTGTGCACAGAAAAACACAATGCACATAATAATTTGTATGATTTTATTCATGAATATAATTATACTATTATCATAGATCGATAGATAGATAGATAGATAGATAGATAGATAGATAGATAGATAGATAAATAGACAGATAGATAGATAGATAGACAGACATAGATAGATAGATAGATAGATAGGTAGATAGGTAGGTAGATAGATAGATAGATAGACATATAGATAAATAGACAGATAGATAGATAGATAGATAGATAGATAGATAGATAGATAGATAGATAGACAGACATAGATATAGATAGATAGATAGATAGATAGATAGATAGATAGATAGATAGATAGATAGATAATAGATAGATAGATAGATAGATAGATGAACAAAATGTTTCACCTATTAATCTTAACAATTTAATATTCTGTTTGGCATAGCAATTAAACCCCATTCCAGACATGCTGTAGTATTTAACGTTACCCATTCAAAATGTACACTATAGTTGCCTGAAATAGGAAGTATTTATGTCTCAGTGATATGATTTTTAAATACAAAAAATGTAGAAGCATGCAGCAAGAGAAAAAAATGAAAATCAGACAGGTCTTCCACAAAGTAACCTTATTACAATTGGTAAACATTACTAAAAAACGCTAAAATATAACGTTATGCATAACGTTAATGTATTAACCTTAATGTTAGCTAACATCATACCATTAACTAAAAACAGTTAGAACCTGTCAATCATAAAACAATAACACTAAACGTAACGTAACACTTTCCCACATAAACAAAGGAGACACGTACATTTACTACTTACTTTTGATAAGTTTACCAGCTTCTTAGACGACAGAACAGTGATTAAAACGCCGTACATACCGATATAAAACCTCCGTGGATTATATTCTCTACTGCTGCTGCTGCTGATGATGATGTGAAGGCTGTCACTGTAAACAGGAAACAAAGAAGAAAAGAGTCTCTCCTTAACTTTATCCACAGGGGGAAACAGCGCCCCCGAAATCCAGCTTGTGGCCACAAATATATGACAGCCGTAGTTTAAGACTTACCATAGAGAATGAATGGTAAAAGTTAAGAGAATTAAGCCCTAGCTACTATTCACGGCTCTGGCGCGGAGATATATCGAAGCTGTCCCCGAGTACCGTAATGCCTGCTGGTTTGGAAGATTTTATGAATAAAGGTTGTCTATAGATCCGGTTTCCCTACACTGTGCGACAACAGGCCGAAATTATAATTCAATTGGCAGCAATTCCCGAGCGTCTGAGAGTTTTTCTTTTGTTTTGTTTTTTTCTCCGCCAGTCGTCATGATTCGGTATGATTTGGTGTAACGAAAGAACAACTGCAAATTTCGGCGTACGCCAATTTGGGCTTTTGGGTGCACATACATTTATAGTAAGGATCCTACGCACAGTTTTATAAATGAGACCCCTAGGGTCTCATTTATAAAACTGTGTAGTCGGGCCATCTCCTACTCCTGCGCTCCGTAGCGGACAATGTGACGGCGAGACAGTGCTGATTAAATATTAAGAATGTTAAAAAATAAATTTTTATTTAAGATTTGAGTTTGAGGAGTTTATGGAACAATTATCACTCAATATAAGCGCAAATAACACTGCTGGATTTAATCTTCATTTGGTGTGAAGAAATGTGTGTGAGGCATCATTTTTTAATACTTAAACATATTAAGAGTAGCCTAACCCTTATTCCCACATGTACTTTCTGCAGTCTGACTTCAGTTCACCACCTCACCATCTGCGTCGCCAATTCCTATTTTGTCTACAAAATGTGCGTACGTATGGGTCAGAGTTTGCGTGGAGGACCGCACATTCTCCCGTCAAGTTTGTTTTTTATAAATCACAACCTTTGCGTGGAACGTTTTCAGCCCCGTTTTGTGCGTACGCCACGTTTATAAATGAGACCCCTGGGGTCTCATTTATAAAACGTACGCCGAAAAAAAGTCAGATTTATAAAACCGTGCGTACGCACACCTGTAAGCAATGTTCCCTTTCTAATTCACAGATTGACTACAAGTGTGCGTATGTGAATAGTCAATGTAAAGCACCTCGTGAATGCTGATCAGTTTGTTAATGACCCTGGCAGTTGTTCTTCGTTACACCGAAACATGCCGAATCATGACGACTGGCGGAGAAAACAAACAAACAAAGAAAAACTCTCAGACGCTCGGGAATTGCTGCCAATTGAATTATAATTTCGGCCTGTGTCGCACATCGTATGGAAATCGGATCTATAGACTGAAGTGTTATTGAGGAGTCAATTGTAATCTAGTTCCAAAATAACATATCACAACATAGACTACCTTTATTCATAAAATCTTCCAAACCAGCAGGCATTACGGTACTCGGGGACAGCTTCGATATACGAGACGTATATAATAAGATTTAACAGAACTATATATTGTATCCAAACAAGCCTTAGTGATGAAGTTGAAGATTATATATAATATTTATTTAAAAAAACACTTAGCTGTCAGCCATTTCCCTCTGGAAACAGCCGGTTTCACCCAGAGTGGCGAGGACCTGTATTTGGACCGGGATGGCAAGGTTCCGGCGCGTTGCCCTCTGTACTGGACCCAATTCAGTACATAGAGCCAAGAGCGCAGCTATATTACTATTACAGCTACATTAGGAAATTTAAATCGGCATATGAGCCAGTCATCGTCATGGTCCCTGAAGTCTCTTTTTCTCCCGATTCTTCCATTGCTGTCCTGTCCATCATGCAGCATTACGCACGGGTTCACCGCAGTATTTATGTTTAGTCTACAACAATTTGTGATTGTTAACTCCTTGCTAAAATCACAGCAACAACTGGTATCCCCCACCCCGAGATACAATTTGAAATCGAAATGTAATAGGCAAACACACTTTTCTTCATGCAGGGTTTGTTATAAACAGTATTACATTTTAGACTGATAACAAGGACATAGAGCGTAACGATTGCGCGAGAGCTTAACGGCTGCATTTCCAGACTTTGACATTTGATGATATATGCACAGTTTTAAAGACAGATTTTTAGTTATTTACACTGTGTTGTGCAGTTATCTAATGCTAGGGTATTTGATGCTATCCTGTATTCCATGCAGTCGGGCCATCTCCTTAAAGATTTGAGTTTGAGGTGTTTATGGAACAATTATCACTCAGTACAAGCGCAAATAATACTGCTGGATTTAATTTTCATATGGTGTGAAGAAATATGCGTGAGGCATTATTTTTTAATACTTAAACATATTAAGAGTAGCCTAACCCTTATTCCCACATGTACTTTCTGCAGTCTGACTTCAGTTCACCACCTCACCATCTGCGTCGCCAATTCCTATTTTGTCTCCAAAATGTGCGTACGCATGGGTCAGAGTTTGCGTGGAGGACCGCACATTCTCCCGTTAAGTTTGTTTTTTATAAATCACAACCTTTGCCTGGGAAGTGGCGTACGCACGTTTTCAGCCCCGTTTTGTGCGTACGCCACGTTTATAAATCAGACCCCTGGTCTTTTAAGGGCAGCTGCCTTTGCAATGAGAGCAGCCCTTTCCGCCTCTGCTTTTAGGCATGCAGAGGAAATTGAAGACCTTGAAGACCTATGACTGTAACAGCCAGTTGATGAGCCTGTTTTACCACCAACATTAGAAACGTGACCACAGTCATCAGTGACCACAGTTGTGACTGGTGCAGTTTTGAGCACAGTTTTTAGTGCAGCATCATCATCGTCACCATCATCTTCATCATCGACCCTTTTGTCAAGCAACCACTTGTCCATGTTTTGTATTATTGCTGTATTGCTGTGCATTTGGGTTTCAAACCATTCATTTTGTTTCGACATTTCATCCTCAGGTAGTTTTTGTTTCAATGATTCATGAAACTGTTCAATTTCCACACAGTTTCAAACACATCTCATACTTTGTTTGTACCTCAGACAGATTTCCCTTTGAAAGCATCAGTTGCTTAACTTCCTTTGTTAGTTTATATAGTTTAGTAAAGTTTAGAAAATGTAGTTTCTTTATACTGGAATTCCTTTCCTTTTGATTTGATATCATTTTTAATTCCAATGCTTTGGCCGTTAGTTTGACCGATCTTTTACCACGTTCATTTTCCGTTTCACTTTGATTGACAGCTGCAGACACACTCATTTTGATATTGATTTAGCAGAACTGCTGAAGGCTTTATTAAGAATTGTAGCAGTATGTACCTGTATCACTTTTGTAAGAAGGCCAATCTCTTCCACACAGCGTAACAATTCTTGTTTTGTCCTACCGTGATTCTTCTGCGAAGCTTTTGTGCAGGCTGTATTTGTGTCCAATTGAGTGGATTCAGCTGACACAGAATGAATGAAACGCGGCGCTGCCCTTCCTCTGACAAATCCAATCGTTCTGTCCTTTGAAGCTAAGTTTTTCAACAAAATGTAGTGGCAATCTGTCAACAAAAAATGCCACTACAGGGACTTTGAAGCCATTTCCAACTCTTGCTGTTGCAAAAAATGAGGTCCTCCATTGTCATATGGTTAATCCTTTATTGTATAAATGTATTTAAAAACATATTTTTTTGTAATTTTTGATAATATGAATAAAGATGCTAAAACAATTTGTATTACATGTTTTCTAATCTCAGACATATATTGCACTACATCATTATATTGATCCAAACTTATTGTTGATATTAAAAAAGATGGGGGCAGAGATTAGTGGAAGCAGTATAAATTTGATAATACAGCTAAAAATTGCTTTATTTTAAATGATCAAATTTAGATATGCATCTGAGAATATGATTGTGTAATTAGAAGTACTGAACACTAGGTGTCATTACTCTGCCATCTTGAGTTGCTCCTCAAATATCAAGCCAAAAATGTGTAAATGTTTTCTGATTTCGCTAATACTTGTTGCTAATAGCCGTAGTAAAGAACACATATATAGTCTGTAAACATCCGAGGCTGCTTACAAATGGACAAGAACAAAGATCATAAAAGCACAAAATGTGTATAGGGTCTTCATTTAATATATCTCTATGTCTGCTGTCCTTTGCAAAATCCAAACACATTTGTCAGATGTCCAAATCACATGTTGACTCTAAAATGCCAAATAAAGCCTTTCGTCTTTCTTTTCTTAGGAAAGAAATAAGACTGGAGCATTTTACATTCCTACAGATTCCTTTTACAGACATACAATCACACAAATACCAACAACAACCCATTATAATTGTTTGATTAGCAACCAAAACGAAAAAAGCATTCATATACAAGGTCAATAATGAACCTTTAACCTCATCATATATTTTGTTCACCCCTGCTGGAGCTGCTCCCCCTGCGACCCGATACCGGATAAGCGGGCGAAGATGGATGGATGGATATATTTTGTTTAAAAAAACAAAAAGGTCTTCTTTCAGTCCCCACCGATCATCCCTACCATCACAAACAGATCATGCTTCCTAATCGCCGTGTTAGAAAAAAGTTTGTTCATAATATGAAACCGTAAAAACTGTGCTGCATTTTCGTGAATAGTTGGATTAGTCTAATATGATTTAATCTGGTCTGCTGTGCTTGTGACTGCGCTCAAAACGTCTGTAAGCCATACTCTGATTTCCTTGACCTACAAAGTTGAGGATAGCAAACTGAAAAGAGTTGTGTACTAACTTTGGGAGCAGCCCTATAGTTCCTTGGTTAAATTCCAATAGGGATTGGCTCTGCAATATAACTGTGTACTGTATACTTATCACATTGTAGTATGTCATGTAATATAGTGTACCATATCTGTGTATCATATACAATAGCCTCTGGACCTTATCCGCAATGGCCCTCATTTATGAAACGTTCGTACGACCTAAAACAGACCACACAGTGACCCTACTCGTCAAATGTCTGACGCATGGTCAAGGACCCCTGGGCTAAAGTTCCAACAAAAGAGGTGTACCTTTTGCATTGGTTTTCGAAGTGGCGGTAGACATTCATGTTAATCCCTCACTGTTGTATATAAACAACAGAAAAAACACCTTAACACTAAATCTTTGGCAGTTTTAGCATTTTTACCCCAATAACCGCATTTTTATCAACATTTATTCACGAGATCTTATCATGATTTATATGTATTTTTTTAAAGTTATTATTTCGATCTATTTGGGCCAGGGAAGCTGGATTGCTTTGTTGTTTATTTATGTTTTTAAAACTATCACGCTACATCTATCAACATTTATTTAGATGTTATCATAGTATTCATTTCTTTATTTTAATAATAAAGGTGAAATATTACAGTATGCTGATATACGATGTGATCTGAGCGGGGCGAGCATTGAAGCCTGTATCCCACAATGCAATGCGGGCATTCATATCAGAGAATCGGACAGCGATCAGTGGGTCTTTAACCCCAGTATCGCTTCAATGTACATACTGTACATATAATCAGTGGTTTTTGTAACCAGCAACAACACGGTGCTCAGCTTTGTTCCAGTAAGTTATGCACCGTAATAACGTTTACATTAACACAATAAAAATACAAATAATGAAAAAATTGTGTTTTATTCTAGCACTTTGATTTGCCTTATACATACTATATAAATAAGCTACAATTGAGTGTTTAAAAAATACAGCATAATGGCTTCTTTGACTAATTTGCATTTTTTTTACTTGTACTGTTGTGAAAAACTTTAATTTACAAAGAGAAGCATTTTTTATTTTATTTTCCATGCTTCGTTAGTTAAAAAAGCAATTTTCAAATTTTGCGGTTGTTGAATGTTAATAGCAAAGACTAAAGGAAAAAACATCAGCATATTGATGTGTGGGACTTAGTTTGATTTAACATCACACTGCATTATTACTTGTTTTAAATAAATTACTTTTTTGAAATATCAATTTATGGTAGGCCTAAAATATTAATTATTATATTCAGAAGATGATCCTCATACCAATCACCGTGGTTACAGTAGTTTTAGGAAGCATTTTCAGGAAATTAAAAAGATAAGCAGATTGTTGCCAAGTATTTTGTTCACAAAGTAAGATGTATATAGCTTTGCATGTGTATATGTGTACATATGCAACATGTATTTTGGCATTTTTGGCACACTTCTACCTCAGCCTATACTGCACACAGACACAAGTACTTTAGTATATTCTGCTGCCAACAATCTCATTCAACCATTTCACAAGCTGAGGAAAGGGCCGTGACCATGGGTCAGAGGGTATCAGAGGTCATAAATGATTAACCAATCCATCAGCTCCGCTCCTATAGGCACCTTGGTGTTCATATGGACAACACCTGGCTGGAAGGCTCGTGTTCAAAGTGTGTGTTATCATTTAGAGCAGACACTCACAGTGAATGTCATACAAGGCTGCATTACAGACCACTCATATGTTTATGTCATACAATGCTGCATTACAGAGCATATTCACATATCTAAAAACATCTCATTTAAAGCTTGCTTGTCAGGTGACTGTCTCTCCAGGCAAGCACAGAGAATATGGTCCGATATAGCTTTATTCTCCATGCCAATGAGCTCTTATCCTCTCACAGAAGATATAGGGTACCCCAATGTGAACTAAATATTTCTAAACTATAGCCCTAATTAAAACTTTAAATAATGTTGCTTGAGGTCGCAGGGGTTGTGCAATAGCATCATGATATGATGCATAGGGTTGTGTGTAGGTTGCTCTTGTCACTGTTTGTGATAGATGAGCAAAAATTGTGGGTGTGTGATGTGCTCCCGCCGGCCGGCCGAGCAAACAGTACATAAGACAAATAGGCTACATGAAACTAAGTAAGCACCTCTCCTCCTCCATAACACTAAGCACTGGGGCCCCGCAGGAGTGTGTTCTGAGCCTGTCGTGGAAGTTTTCCTTGAAGCAGCAGAGTTAGTGATATTCATGATAAAATCAAAACGAATAACAACTGTTTGAGAATTAAACCAAAGTTTGGTCTTTGAGTATTTATTTACATTTGCAAATGGAGAAAACACAGTTTCAAAGGTACATGCAGCACAACTGAAAATGTCTTTCTAACCTAAAGTCTAAACATCCAAACATCATATAGTGAAGAAACTCCGTTAAGCCACCCCTCTAAATGTATCTTTTAGTATGGCCATAGTTGAAAAGAGGACATCATTAACAGTCACACCATTGTCTCACCTTCCCCTCTGCTCCTGTTCTTTTCATTAGCCTAAACAACAGTTTTATCTCAGGAGAAAGAAAGCTACGTAGTTCTCACTGTCGTAAACAGTCATCGGCCTTCTCCACTTCTATCTAAACAAAAAGTCAACAATGTGAGGAGCTTCAAGCTAGTAAAACTAAATAACTATCTAGGCCATAGTTCATGGTTGCCAACTATTTCACTTGGAGTCTTTTGAATCTACACATGAAGAAGCTAAATCTTGTGGCGTTATAAAACAATCATTAAACCAATGGTTAATATCATTTCAATCAGGAGAGACTCCGTTGCAGATAAGAAAACGTTTAATAGAAGAAAAACAAGTACATAGACATAAGTATTTGGAACATATGTAGTGTTTTGGAGATTAGTCTCCATTGGAAGGGTATCTATACAATTCTGTGGTTTAGGAAAACCAAACACATCCCCCAATGGAGACCAGACACCGGTGGCGGCAAGGGAAGCCGGAGACGAACAAGAGCCGACAGCCAGGAGAGGACCGAGAACGCCGTCCGAGGCCGGGAGGAGAAAGGGGAGGAGGTGGGTCGCCCCTGAAGTCTGAAAACAACTGACAGAAGCAGGAGAGAAGACAGCTTTAAAACTCGGTAGTCAGCCGTGATTGGTTAGAACATAAGCGCCAGACTCTAAGTGGTTTACACCGTAACACCCACCGCCCAGCTGACAGTAAAAGGGGGAGTGACCACGAATGGGAGTCTCCCTGACTGAATTTACGCTGAGCTTCATTTCAATCAGGAGAGACTCTGTTGCAGATATGCAAACGTTTAATAGAAGAAAAACAAGTACATAGACATAAGTATTTGGAACATATGTAGTCTTTTGGAGATTAGTCTCCATTGGAAGGGTATCTATACAATTCTGTGGTTTAGGAAAACCAAACACATCCCCCAAAACAGTGAATAAAGATGTGAGTACATACCTTATGCTGCCACAACAGTCCGGTGACCCAGAATAAACTGTGTTACTTAATCAGTGACGAATTTAGTAATGAATACTTAACCCTACTATGCCAAATAAAAGTTCCGCCCCATGACATGTGTAAGCAAACTCCCACGGCAATAGGCCGTAAAACAAAACATCGGCAAACCAGCCGGTGCAAACACAACCCTCAGCAATTCAGTCGGTACAAATGAAAACTACGGCAATTCAGGCCGGTACAAACAAGACCATCGGCAATTCAGGCCGGTACAAACGAAACCATCGGCAATTCAGGCCGGTACAAAGAAAACCATTGGCAATTCAGGCCGGTACGAATAACCATCGGCAATTCAGGCCGGTACGAATAAAACATCGGCAATTCAGGCCGGTACGAATAAAACATCGGCAATTCAGGCCGGTACGGAATAAAAACAACGCAATCTGTGCCTGTACAACAAAACATCGCGAAACAGATGGGCATGACTGGCTATCCAGGCAGGGAGCACGCAACCCTCTGCAAGATGGCGGCACCTGCATTTATAAAACAAACACTGCAAGTCGAGCTGGACACCCTCACATCAGGAACCCAGCATGAACCACGGACGATAACAACTACTGTAAACAATACTGGAATGCCATTTGAGAAACACCCGAACGTGCGCCGCCACCAGTTATATGCAATCTTACCTCGTCAATGTTTCAGAGATCTCTGATTATTGATGACGTCCTCTACATCGGGGCGGATATACGAAGAGTACGCTGAGGAAGCCCACTGTCCGAGTTGTTGTAGAGATGTACTGGAGATGCCCTGACTAGCAGCAGTAGTAGCAGCCCCTATTCTGAATGAATGACTAGTATAACCCTTCGGTGGAATGTTAGCCTTTAGAAGAACCAGTTTTAAGTGCTGGTTGAACCAACATTTCGACATAGGAAAATCCCCTGGAATAACGAATAGGGGTGACGAGTTACTGTTCTGGGGCCTGCAAGAGAGATACTTGATCATAGCTTTAAATGGGCAAAACTGCGTATCATTACGGGCAACAATGACTGAACAAGAGCTACCACTTTTAGAATGCTTGAGTAGCAAGCTGTAATGACGGGAATGAAAGGTTAAATCTGAAAACGATATATCTCGGTTGGGATTAAACATCTTGGATGGAGTGGTAAATTCACTACACCTCAAAAAGGCATAAAACGCCATAAAGAACACAGCTTCCAACAAAGAATCGACATAGGAGGAAATGACCCCGCCACGTAGCGTCGACACCAAAACGTGCAAAACCCTGAGGGTAATAGCCTGTCTAAGGTCAGGAGTGGAAGGATGAACCTTAGCTATACCTTTCAGAATCAGTTTAATTGCGGGATTGGAAAACAGGCTAGGAAACGACGGATCATAGCATCTGATATGGAACTGTATGCCTGCAAGCAGCCCACGAGTATATTGAGGTTTAAACTTACGTGTATCAGTGCAAAAACAAATAAAAGCACAAACCGTATTGATGAGAACGGGTTTTAGTGGAACATCAATGGAAACACAAAAAAAAGCAAAAGTACACCAGGCAAAATCATAGGTTCTTAATGTTGATTCAGCCAAGCCCTTCCTCATATAAAACCTGGCGGAATCACCATAAGCGCGTAGGGGTACCTGATTTAATACAGAGCTAAATCTACCAGAGAGGGAAGCACTACCGGTACTGGGCTGGCTGCGGGGCAGTGGCTCCGAAAGGTCTGAAATTGAAAGCGAGAAAGAGAATCAGCTGCTGTGTTATAGTGACCAGGGACATGTCGGGCAGTGATAATAAAGTTGTTCATAACAGCTGACCAAGTGATGCGTCTCATGTAAGGCATGATTCTATTACAGGTAGAACGCCCTTTATTAATGATGCTGACCACGGACTGATTGTCGCAAAGTACAGATATGCGTTTCCGAGACCAATGGCAGCCCCATACGTGACATGCCACAGCAATGGGGTATATCTCATACAACGCCGAGGAGTCTGATGCTGTGAACTCGGTAGGCGAGTGGCCCGCAAACCACTGCCTGAGGAAAAAAAAAAAAAACCCTGCAGAAGGGGCAGCATCGGTAAACAACCGCAGCGCCTCGGAGGAATACACCACGTCATCATAGGAAAAAGAAACCCCATTCCATTCACCCAAGAGACGAAACCAGAAACCCAAATCAGAGCGGCACCCGTCATCCAAGGACAGGACATCATGCAAACCAGGCACAGAGGAAGCCAAATCCAACAACCGAGAAATAAATGAGCGGCCCTGGGGAATAACGCGCATGGCGAAATTCAAATGACCGAGAAGCGAAAGCAATTGCCGTTTGGTCACGCTACCCGCGCCAAGAAAAGACGCAGCAATCCCACGGATATGCTGCAGCTTCTCCAGCGGAAGAGAAGCTTCCATGCGAACCGAATCAAGGGTAATGCCGAGAAATTCCAGGCGGGTATCGGGACCAATAGTTTTAGCCTCAGACAGAGGCACGCCAAGTGACTGAAAACAAGCCCGGAGTTTGCCAAGGGACGAACCAGCACGATCCCGAGGAGGGTCAATGAGCAGAAAATCATCCAGCAAATGAAGCACGGACGGCACCCCAACCCTGTTAAACAGGATCCAACACAGAGCCTCCGATATGTGGTTGAAAATACACGGACTACTCCGACACCCAAAAGTCAGCCGCACCCCGAAATAATACTTAGAATCCCATCTAACACCAAACAGAGGCCACTGGGAAGGATGAATGGGCACGATCTTGAAAGCGTCAGTGACATCAGCCTTAGAGAGCCAAGCCCCATTACCAGCCACCTTAATCAGCCTGATGTCATTGTCAACAGTAGCGTAATGCAGAGAAAAAGGCACCGGCGGTATCAGGCTATTGATGCTAGCAATCTTGCCGCGGCGCGGGGCGGACAAATCAAAAATCAGCCGCTTCTTACCAGAATATTTACGAGTAGCAACGCCAATAGGACTAATACGGAACACAGAAAACGGAGAAGAAGCAAACGGCCCGATGATATACCCTTTCTTGACCTCAGCATCCAACAGTAGTGACACGGTATCAGGATCAGAGACGGCGGAAAGAAGATTTTTACATACGTGCGTCACGGTTGGATAGGAAAGTACACCCACCCGAAAACCCTGAGAGAGGCCTGTGAGAACATGGTCCACAAACACGGAATTAGGATGAGACGACAGTTCAAATGCCAAAGCCGGAATATTTATTGGTGTGGACGGATGAATCTTCAAAATGTCTTTGAACCACGTCGTGACTGCTGCTTGCCATTCCGAGCAGAAGCTGGGCGCCGGGAGCAGACTGACCGGGGATGCGCATCTCGGCAGTCTTTTGCAGATATGAAGGAAAACGCAATTGGGGTAAGTACAAACACCTTCATTAAAACTATTACAAATGGGAGTATAACTGGGATTATAAACCTGACGCCAACGGGAATCCACACCAGGAACCGGAGTACTCTGAGAAGCCCGTTGCGCCGGACCAGCCCCGGCTACATCACGCTGAAACGCCACACTAGGGCAGAGGGAGGCAAAATGTCCGGCAATGCCGCAAGTCACACATGCCAACGCCGGGGAACCCCCCGCGACCAAGAGCAAAAGCTCAGTGTCAAGAATGGACCAGTTCAGGCGGACATTGGATCGGGCTATATACATAGCAGACTTCCTGGCAAAAGCCTTGTGGTACTGATAAAACACGTTCCTACCGTATCTCAAATTAAGATCAGCAATGAGCGCCAGATACGCATCAAACTCTTGTCTCCGGTCCGGATAAACAGAACAAATCACGTCCCGGTAGATCCCGAAAGCCACTAGAAACTGCCCGATCGACAGCTCTTTAGAAAGCCTGGGATCCGCTGATTTAAACACCGCAGAGAAGTTCCCCCCGGAGACTAGAGACCTATCGCACTCCGGTGACGGTAAAATAAGGCTCACTAAATTAATGTCCTCCCCCTGCAGAATTTTAGATCTCATCCGGGCCGAGACATTAGCAGCTTCGGAGACATAAGGCCTACCCATAGCAGACGAGGCCACGCTCGAAGCCAGGGAATACGAAACATCACCCGGGGCCGACACAGACGGCAGAGAAAAACTGGGTACAGGCAGGGCCGCAGAAGCCAGCGCGGCATCAACAGTCACCGAAGCGCCGGCAGTCGTGGAGCCATCCACAGCCAGCAGCCTCGCATCCAGAGACTGCATCGATCTGCCCAGAGCCTGTAGAGACTCGAGAATAAGGCCGGATTCAGAGGAACCACCAGGAACAGCAGCAGCAGGCCGGCGGGAAGACCCGCCACCGCGACGCTTCGGCGGGGCGCAGGGAGGAGTATCCGCCTTCCTGGTCCGCTTCCTACCACGAGCCGGCCGCGATACAGCCAGCACGCCCCTCGGAGACACACGCGCACCACCCTCCGCCAGCACCCGGACATCGGGCGAATCCAGCCCCGAAGCCGGAGTGATCCCACGAAGACGAAGATCCTGTAGCAAAGCCTCCGTCCCCTCCGAACGGGAACCGGGCATCCCAGCCAGGCGGGAGCTCCGGCGAACCCCATCCGGGGAATCGGCACCACCCACGGGAGAAACCCCCCGACCAGGATCTGGGACCCCCAAAGAACCAGAGTCGGAATCCGACATAGCGAGAGCGCCGAACCAGACGCAATACAGGACAAACGTAAGTGCCATAAGCCACGCACCGATCGCACTGAAGTCTGAAAACAACTGACAGAAGCAGGAGAGAAGACAGCTTTAAAACTCGGTAGTCAGCCGTGATTGGTTAGAACATAAGCGCCAGACTCTAAGTGGTTTACACCGTAACACCCACCGCCCAGCTGACAGTAAAAGGGGGTGTGACCACAAATGGGAGTCTCCCTGACTGAATTTACGCTGAGCTTCATTAAACAAATGGTTCAAATAAAATATACCACCACAAGCCCACTCCTGTTCTCCCTCTTCACACTAGACTGTAAACCCACTGATGACTCCAACATCATAGTTAAGACACCATCGTGATTGGACGTATAATCAACAATGATGAGGAGGCCTACAGGAGGGAGGTGGAAAACCTAGTGGAATGGAGCCAAAATAACAGTCTGGTTTTCAACTCTAGGAAAACGAAAGAAATTATCCTAGATTTTAGGAGGCTCAGAAAAGATGGTCACCATCCCATCAGCATCAACGGAGAGGTGGTGGAGGTGGTCCAGAACTTTAAGTACCTGGGAGTACAACTCAGCGGTGACCTGACATGGTCTACCAACACCAAAGGCATGGCAAAGAAAGCACACTAGAGGATGTACTTCCTAAGGTGCCTGAAGAAGGCCCAACTCCCGCAACAGCTGCTAATCAACTTCTGCAGATGTACCATTGAGTCTATTATCACATATTGCATCACTACTCAGTCCTTCCAGAAATTTTTTTTTTGTAATTGTTGCCGGCAACAATCCTTGATTATGCGGCATGTTTTCTTAAAATGCGATGGAATATGGATATTTATGCAATTTTATGCGATTAAATTGCGGGAACTTGCAAAAACTGCGGTTTGATGAAAAAGAGAAAAAAAAGTGATTCTCCCAACACCCTGATTTTTTTTTACTTTATTTAAAAAAATAGTTTACAGATATTCAGTCATCGCAATACGTAAACATATAAGATACAAAAATATATATATATAAAAATATAATATGAAAGTAAAAATAAAAGGAATAGTCCAAACAGAGGGAAATAAAAGATACAAAATAGACAGACTTTCAAAAAGCATTAATAATATAGACAGCAGGAGCACTTAAACAAAGACATTTCAGATAATGTCAGATATTAAGATAGCTTTCTTATTGGATACCAACTTAAGAGACTCAAAGTACAAAGTGTCAAATTCAACCTCCAACAACCTGCTTTTCAATGAAGTTCACATCGCGTCATTACGTCACTTCTTAATGTTCCCATGGCAACAGGGGAAAATGGCTGCTCTTGTGTGAAGTAAACGCAACATTTTTCAACTTTCTGCTAAGATATATGTGACTTTTTTGCAATGAAAATGCGGGGATTATGAAATCATGCAAGCCCCGCATATTTGGTGCGGAAATCGGCAATTTATGCGGCGAAAGTGCGGTGTATTTGAAAAAATGCAGCCCCCGCATAAATATGCAGACTTTGGCTGATTATGCATTGAATTATGCGATCGCATCTACTTGGTATCCTGGCTGCACTGCGGACAACAGGAAGGCCCTACAACGCATCATCACTACGGCACAGAAAATCATCAGAGCACAGCTCCCAACACTGGAGGAAATTCAGAGAACTCGCTGTAGAAAGAAGGCCTTAAGCATTTGTAAGGACCCAACCCATCCTGGACACTGCCTCTTCACCCTCCTGCCATCTGGAAGGCGCTACAGAGCACTCTATGCCCGCACCAGTAGGCTAAGGAACAGTTTCTATCCACATGGAGTTGCACTGATGAACACACACCACCTCCTCATTTTTTTAAACGTTATTACGATGCATAACTTACTGGAACAAATCTGAGCAACATGTTGTTGCTGGTGACAAAACCACTGATTTTATATATATATATATATATATATATATATCTACATTGAAGCGATAAAGACCTACTGATCGCTGTCTGATTTTCTGATATGAATGCCCACATTGCATTGTGGGATATGGGCTTTGTATGCGCCTAGCTCGGCCCATTGCATATAGTGTTTTACAGCATACTGTAATATTTCACCGGTTTCACTGGAATCAGAGAATATTTGAGATTTATTTAAACAATAATAACTTTATTTGTATAGCACCTTTTAAAAACAATAGTTTACAAAGTGCTTTGACAGAATAAACAAAAGCATATACACATCAACTCACATTATGTACAGACCATTGTAATAGTAAAACAGAAGATGGGGCATCTTTAAAGGACAGAAAAAAATACAATTCAATAAACAAAATGAAATTAGCAGGCAATAGGGTAAAAAGACGATAAAAAAGATGATAAAAAGACGGCATAAGACATGATACTGATCATTTCTTTTCATCCATCTCTTATTAATCAATGTCTGTGATGTCTGTCCCACACACCATCTATGTTCTGGAAGTTCTAAACAAAAGAGCAAATTAACATTCAGAAACTTCACGGGAAAAAGGAGAACACACATCTTTTTTATAAACCTCCATAGAAAATGAAAGACTTAAATTCTGGTTTCTATCTCTGGGGAAACTCTGAAACATTTAAGGCCCTATTTTAACGATCTGAAACGCAAGTATCAAACGTGAAACGCAAGTAGCTTTGTGGGCGGATCTCGGCCGCTGTTGCTATTATGCCGGCGGGATAAATGAGTCTTGCGCCCGACGCAAATCTACAATGGGTTGGTCTGAAGTAGCTAGGTGGGGTTTGGGCGTAACGTGCAATAAACCATTTCTGTCGAGTCTGGAGAGGATTGCTGCAGCCATGGAGCATGGGCCTCCAAACGCACCACCTGCACATGTTGTGCCCCTTCTTCCTCCCCCAACTCCATCTCCGTCCACCCGCTCCACCAGGAGTGCATCCAATCCCACGCCTCCTCTTTTCGCTGAACCGCCCCCGGGAGTGCAAGTTCATTCCTTAATTTACCAACGTGCGTCTGTGGAGGGAAAATCCTCAACTGCCCGTCGGGTGCAAAATAGGAATGATACATGCGTCGGTGTACAAAGGCAATTGCACTGAGTACAAGATAGGGCCCTTAGTGTGTTTGGCCGAAGCAAAACCAATACTACTGTCTTCAAACTTGGAGATTAAAACCAGTTTTATATTCCACTGACATGACTAATAAATGTGATACCATAACCATATTGGAATAACATAATGTTGCATTATTTTCAGCACATTCTCCCAGGTCCATCCACTATGCAGTTAAAGAAGTGACTTAAACAAGTGAATCACTTTTTACAATAGTTGATTCCTCCAGTAAACGCTGACTCACCGTCTGCCTCCTCCTCCTTCAGGGCACTTCCTCCTGAGCCAGTGGCATCATGGGAGGTTCCACCTCCTCCCTCGTTGAGGAGGATGAGGGTGATGATGGTGCACTGGAATATCTGTTGTCATTCTATGTTGAATGTTATCCTAAGAATAATACCAACTCATGAAAACCTTCTAACTAAGATGAGAGAATAAATGTTTTTTACCTTTTCAAACGTTCCCGTTGAGTCTGGGTCTTGTTCCACCTTTGCTGCCTGATACCCAGAGAAAGAAATCCTTTGCTCGTGTGAGTAACGTTACATCCTGCTACCAAACACACAGGCGTCGTAGCTTCAGAGAGACGTCAGCCATGATACTTTGAAGTGTGGAGTCTTTCTAATGACGTATTTTCACAGTCTGATACTTTAACAGTTTTAGAACAAACTGAGCGTTTCTTGACTTGCTAAATTATCTTTTAAAGTGACAAACATCATATGTGTAATTCATTGCTCAATTCCAACAGGATCAAAATAAATTTTGGTGTTTCTTCTTGGATGGCCAGTGAGGACGTGGCTCGTTGATTCCTCCTGCAGGTGGACACGGATCGTCAGAGGACCAAACCTTTGCTCTTTATGTGAGCCGCCATATAATATTAATTTAGTTTAGTTAGGATGAAATGAGCCAACTCGGCGTCCTTTTGGGCTCTAAGCTGTCTCCACCTTTTACATGCATCTTTCTAATATTTAGCTGTGTTTTACCTCTTCTCTGGTTATTCAACTTTAGAAAGATGCCGAGTTTTAAGATTGAGTAGAATGTATCTAATATTTGTTAATCAAGTTTTTTCGGTTGCTGCTACCAAGCAGCCAGCACCTTGTTTTTGCGTGTTTGCGTTTCATGTCTGGCAAACCAGGTGTCAAAATAGGCAACTCATAGGCCAAAATATGGACATCTATATTTAAATATGGAGAATACTGGCTTTGGCATTGTTGTCAGAACATATAGTATTTCAACTTAGCATGTTTCCTTAATATCTGTTGAAATATTGTAGACATTTCTTGATTAAATACAATATATGTTTTACATATTGCCTCTCCGGGAACCATCACCTTATCGTGGTGGAGAGGTTTGTGTGTCTCTATGAACCTGAGGGCTGTGTTGTCTGGAGCTTTGTGCTCCTGGTAGGGTCTCCCAAGGCAAAGTGGTCTCAGGTGAGGGGCCAGACAAAGAATGGTTCAAAAACTCTATGAAAAATCGAGGAAGAGGTGAAGTGACCATGCCCGGAGGAAGCCCGGGGCCCCCGCCTGGAGCCAGGCCCAGATGGCGGGCTCGTCAGCGAGCGTCTGGTGGCCGGGTTTGCCACGGAGCCCTGTAGGGCACAGCCCGAAAAAGCTACGTGGCCCCCATCTCTCCAGCCCATGGGCCCACCACCTGTGGGAGGAACCGCTGGGGTCGGGTGCGCTGCCACACAGGGAGCAGTGAAGGTCAGGGGCCTCGACGGACCAGACCCGGGCGGCAGACGCTGGCTCTGGGGACGTGGAACGTAACCTCTCTGTGGGGGAAGGAGCCGGAACTGGTGCGGGAGGTGGAGCGCTACCGATTAGATCTGGTGGGGCTTACCTCTACGCACAGTCTCAGTTCCGGAACCATACTCCTGGATAGGGGTTGGACTCTTTTCTTCTCCGGAGTTGCCCAGGGTGTGAGGCGCCGGGCGGGTGTGGGGATACGTAGCGCCGCTACGTTGGAGTTTACCCCGGTGGACGAGAGGGTCGCCTCCCTACGCCTGCGGGTGGTTGGGGGGAAATCTCTGACTGTTGTTTGTGCATATGCACCAAACAGGAGTTCGGAGTATTCGGCCTTCTTGGAGACCTTGAGTGGAGTCCTGTATGGGGCTCCAGTGGGGGACTCCATTGTTCTGCTGGGGGACTTCAACGCGCACGTGGGCAATAATGGAGACAACTGGAGAGGCGTGATTGGGATGAATGGCCTCCCTGATCTAAACCAGAGTGGTTGTTTGTTGTTGGACTTCTGTGCTAGTCGTGGATTGTCTATAACGAACACCATGTTCAAACATAGGGATGCTCATAAGTGTACTTGGTACCAGAGCACGCTAGGCCAACGGTCAATGATCGATTTTATAATCGTTTCATCTGATCTGAGGCCGTATGTTTTGGACACTCGGGTGAAGAGAGGGGCGGAGCTGTCAACCGATCACCATCTGGTGGTGAGTTGGGTCAGGGGGTGGGGGAAGAATCTGGACAGACCTGGTAAGCCCAAATGGGTAGTGCGGGTAAATTGGGAACGTCTGGAGGAGGCCCCTGTCCGACAGACTTTCAACTCACACCTCCAGCTGAGCTTTTCGTGCATCCCTGTGGAGGCTGGGGGCATTGAACCCGAGTGGACAATGTTCAAAGTTTCCATTGCTGAAGCTGCGGCGAGGAGCTGTGGTCTTAGGGTCTTAGGTGCCTCAAGGGGCGGTAACCCACGAACACCATGGTGGACACCGGTGGTCAGGGAAGCCGTCCGACTGAAGAAGGAGTCCTTTCGGGATATGTTATCCCAGAGGACTCCGGAGGCAGTTGCAGGGTACCGAAGTGCCCGAAGGGCTGCAGCCTCAGCCATGAAAGAGGCAAAGCAGCGGGTGTGGGAGAAGTTTGGAGAAGACATGGAGAAGGACTTTCGGTCGGCACCAAAGTGCTTCTGGAAAACTGTTCGCCACCTCAGGAGGGGGAAGCGGGGAACCATCCAAGCTGTGTACAGTAAGGAGGGGACACTGTTGACCTCAACTGAGGAGGTAATAAGGCAGTGGAAGGAGCACTTTGAGGAACTCCTGAATCCGACTAATACGCCCTCTATGTTAGAGGCAGAGCTGGAGGATGACGGGGGATTGTCGTCGATTTCCCAGGCGGTAGTCACTTATGTAGTCAAACAACTCCACAGTGGCAAAGCCCCGGGGATTGATGAGATCCGTCCAGAAATGCTCGAGGCTATGGGTGTGGAGGGGCTGTCCTGGTTGACACGTCTCTTCAACATTGTGTGGAAGTCTGGAACAGTGCCAAAGGAGTGGCAGACTGGGGTGGTGGTTCCCCCTTTTAAAAAGGGGGACCAGAGGATGTATGCCAATTACAGGGGTATCACACTTCTCAGCCTCCCTGGTAAAGTCTACTCCAAGGAGCTGGAAAGGAGGGTTCGGCCGATAGTCGAACCTCGGGTTGAAGAGGAACAATGCGGATTCCGTCCTGGTCGTGGAACAACGGACCAGCTCTTTACTATCGCAAGGATCCTGGAGGGAGCCTGGGATTATGCCCAACCAGTCTACATGTGTTTTGTGGATCTGGAGAAGGCGTATGACCGGGTGCCCCAGGAGATACTGTGGGAGGTGCTGCAGGAGTATGGGGTGAGGGGGTCTCTTCTCAGGGCCATCCAATCTCTGTACGACCAAAGTGAGAGCTGTGTCTGGGTTCTCGGCAGTAAGTCGGACTCGTTTCAGGTGAGGGTTGGCCTCCGCCAGGGCTGCGCTTTGTCACCAATCCTGTTTGTAATATTTATGGACAGGATATCAAGGCGTAGTCAGGCTGGGGAAGGGTTGCAGTTCGGTGGGCAAGGGATCTCATCGCTGCTCTTTGCAGATGACGCGGTCCTGATGGCATCATCGGCCTGTGACCTTCAGCACTCACTGGATCGGTTCGCAGCCGAGTGTGAAGCGGCTGGGATGAGGATCAGCACCTCTAAATCTGAGGCCATGGTTCTCAGCAGGAAACCCAAGGGGAGCCCCCTTGCGGAAGGAAGGGGGCCCCCCCCCAACAAAAAAAAGGCAGGAAAAAGGGGGGGGGGGTGTGGGGGGGAGGAAAAAAAAGGGGGGGGGGGGGGGGGGAAAGGGGGGGGGGCCGGGGGGGGGATAGCCATTTCAATCTATCGCACCGTTGTGACGAAAAGAGAGCTGAGCCAGAAGGCAAAGCTCTCGATCTACCGGTCAGTTTTCGTTCCTACCCTCACCTATGGTCATGAAGGCTGGGTCATGACCGAAAGAACGAGATCCAGGGTACAAGCGGCCGAAATGGGTTTCCTCAGGAGGGTGGCTGGCATCTCCCTTAGACATATTGGATAGGGTGAGAAGCTCAGTCATCCCTGAGGAGCTCGGAGTAGAGCCGCTGCTCCTTCGCGTCGAAAGGAGCCAGTTGAGGTGGTTCGGGCATCTGGTAAGGATGCCCCCTGGGCGCCTCCCTAGGGAGGTGTTCCAGGCACGTCCAGCTGGAAGGAGGCCTCGGGGAAGACCCAGGACTAGGTGGAGGGATTATATCTCCAACCTGGCCTGGGAATGCCTTGGGATCCCCCAGTCAGAGCTGGTTAATGTGAAAGGGAAGTTTGGGGTCCCCTGCTGGAGCTGCTCCCCCCGCGACCCGACACCGGATAAGCGGAAGAAGATGGATGGATGGATGGTATTACATATTGGACCTTTCAAGTTTTACTCGAGTGCTTGTACTTTTTTTTCATCCCACTTTCTACTTCTACTCCACTGCATTCATATGTAAGTTTAGTTACTTAATAAATGACCCATCTGATTGGTAGAGTGCTAAGCCGGAAACGGGGAGCAGATTGAGCGTGACTAGAGTCTCTCAAAATCTGACGAAAATCTTTTAAACTGACTTTTGTTGATCTGAAATGAAGACAGCTTCAGCACTTGCGCGGCTTATTTCTCACTTAAAATGTTTTAATCGTATTCTGAACAAGCCGCCATGACAGTATGTCTTTGAATTTCCAGAGAAAACAGACCCACGTGACGTGTTCGTCCAATCAGCCGGTTTTTATTTTTTGGGCAACAATCATACACTTAGATTAGCGCTGCCTGCTGTTATGGAGACGTATTACGTCTCGTCTCTTCGGTGTGTTCTGAGACACTTTTTTGACCAACTCAGGGAGACTGATCAGTCCAACTGCCTTTTCTGCCGATGGTTGGCCGTCTGATCTCTGTGTCTGCAGCTTAACAGCTGCATATTTTTCACTTCACCTTTTCACATTTTAATAGCAAAGTTCTTGTTTTTCATTTTCAGGCTGGAGGCAATTCCAGGTGCAACTCCCAAGACAATTTTGTTTGCAGAGTAAAGTTGAAGCTCAAACAGAACATTTTAGAGGATGTTTCCCCTGCAGGCAGATCACAAACTAAAACCTAACCTAAGTGTCCAAAAGGCCTCAGGCAATACTGTAACTACAGTCCGCACACACTGTGGACACACAGGACTTTGTTCAAATGCTAACACGCTGCTGGCAAAACAGTCAAGGATGGAAGCTTGGGGTGCGTTGCTTAGGCCTAATTGAATTTAGGAATTATGGTATTCTTTGGTAGCCTAAGGTAGTCGGGTCAGGTCCGGTTCAGGCTCGGGGAGAGAATCTAAACTCTACCGCCAACGGACTCACTTGTGTCCAAGTGGCGCGCCTGGCAGGAAGGGGACATGCATCACGCATTAACCCTGGTCATCATGTGACCAGGGTCATCAAGTTTAGTTACTTAAGAAATGACCCATCTGATTGGTAGAGTGCTAAGCCGGAAACAGGGAGCGGAATGATCGTGACTAGAGTCTCTAAAAGAGACGAAAATCTTTTAAACTGACCTTTGTTGATCTGAAATGAAGAGAGCTTCAGCAACTGCACGGCTTATTTCTCGCTTAAAATGTTTTAATCGTATTCGGAACAAGCCGCCATGACAGTATGTCTTTGAATTTCCGGAGAAAACAGACCCACGTGACGTGTTCGTCCAATCAGCCGGTTTTTATTTTTTGGGCAACAATCATACACTGTTATATTAGCGCTGCCTGCAGTTATGGAGACGTATTATTAAAAAAATGTACAATAAAAGGGCACTTTGGCCTTGAGGGCAAAAGGGGCAGGTGCTCAAGAACCCAGTGCCCCTGATTGAGTGAATATTATAAGAACTAAAATTAATATTAATGAATAGTATGGTGTAGAACTGCTCTATATGATGCCCAGAGACAATCCATGATGCCAGATGATTGGGCACTACATTACTAAAAACTGTCTTGATCAGAAAGCTTTGTAAAAAAAGTTGATTTAGTTTCAGAAGCAGAGCCAGTAGTGTGCATGGGATAGCTGCTGTCAGTGTGGAAGGCACATCTACTGTAAGCTGTTGTACCACAGTGTGTGACCAGGCAAACATGATTAGATTAGTTGCAATGTAACCACTTCTGCCCAAATGTTACCATTATGCCTTTTATCCTCGAAAGTAGGATAGTAAATATAGAAAGCCCACAATTGTAAGGGAATAGGATAAAAGTAATATTTAATATTATATAAAGGAAAACATAGATGATGGTGTCATTAGAAAGTGCAATACATGTTATTTTATTCTTCATGTGTTTTTATTTTGTATTTTTATTTAATTTTAGGGTTTGGATGTCTGTGAACACTTATTTGCACAGTAAATACATTTTTAAATTGTTGAACATCATTGTGTTGTTGTAAAGATCTTAACTGTTTAACATTGTGAAGCAACAATTATTGGGTTTGCACTAAATTGGAAATAAGGATATCTTACAAAAATACACTGAAATACAAGGCTGTAGAGAACAGCACGCTATTAAAGACATTTATTTGCTAAGGTTTCAACTAGATTATTTTAATATAGTCAGTCGTGAAGTAAACAGGCCCGTTCTAAGGCTGAAAATGAGTCCCACGCCGGCCCCTGTCTCCATGGTCAAAGTAGCAGCTTGTGGATTGTTTCTAAAATCAACGTCTCGGTGTTAGCAGAGCAAGGTGTGAACTACGTGGGAACTAGGGGGAGCTCGGCTCCCCTTAATAAGACATGGGCTCCCCTAAAAACTTGTTTTTGAATTTGTGAAATTTTGGGGGGGGTCTTGGTGTCATTTTGACGTGCAATTCCAGTTTTGTGTACGTGATCATCTTGGATTATTATGTGTAAAATTGCAAAAAATATAATTAATTCATGCATGACGGCGATTTAAAACTGATTCACTTCAATAAAGATAATGGTAACACTTTACTTGAAGGTATCTACATAAGAGTGACATGACAAAAAACCCCGAATGACACTTAACAAAAGAAGCGTTATGTCATGAATGTTTATGACTTGTTTATAATGTTTATGACACGTTCATGACAGTTTCATGTCACTTTTATGTAGATACCTTCAAGTAAAGTGTAACCAAGATAACTATACATCCTATTCTTGTCATGAAGCATCAAGGCGTGGCGTCACTGGGGCGCAAATTCAACTCATGTTTAGCAGATGTTAACTCTTACCTTAACACTTGAGAGAGATTATCTATTGATTGATGGAATAGCTGACAGTATAACGTCTTTGCATCTTGCGCAAAGTCACACTTGGCCATTGGCTGCATCCTTTAACAGCTGCATGTTTTTCACTTCACCTTTTCACATTTTAATAGCAAAGTTCTTGTTTATTTTCAGGCTGGAGGCAATTCAGGTGTAACTCCCAATACACTTTTGTTTGCAGAGTAAAGTTGAAGCTCAAACAGAACATTTTAGAGGACGTTTCCGCTGCAAGGAGATCACAAACTAAAACCTAACCTAAATGTCCAAAAGGCCTCAGGCAATACTGTAACTACAGTCCGCACACACTGTGGACACACAGCACTTTGTTCAAATGCTAACACGCTGCTGGCAAAACGGTTAAGGATGGAAGCTTGGAGTTTGTTGCTTAAGCCTAATTGAACGGAGGAATTATGGTATTCTTCGGTAGCCTAAGGTAGTCGGGTCGGGTCCGGTACAGGCTCGGGCAGAGAATCTAAACTCAACCGCCAACGGACTCACTTGTGTCCAAGTGGCGCGCCTGGCAGGAAGGGGACATGCATCACGCAATAACCCTGGTTATCATGTGATTTGAAGGTTTAGGTCGTTTTATCTAGCTAATTATTATTGTTAAATATTCTTCTTAAACGGACCACTTGTGGGCCATTGTCAAAGAAAAAATTTGAAAAAAACGGACAAAAAAAGGGCACTTTCGCCTTGAGGCCCCCCCCCCCAGGGCAGGTAGGATTGCTCATTGAGTGAATATTGTAAGAACTAAAATTAATATTAATGAATAGTATGGTGTAGAACTGCTCTATATGATGCCCAGAGACAATCACTGATGCCAGATGATTGGGCACTACATTACTAAAAACTGTGTCTAAAAGTGTCTAAAAGGCCTCAGGCAATACTGTAACTACAGTCCGCACACAGTGGACACACAGCACTTTGTTCAAATGCTAACACGCTGCTGGCAAAACGGTTAAGGATGGAAGCTTGGGGTGCATCTCTTAGGCCTAATTGAACGGAGGAATTATGGTATTCTTTGGTAGCCTGAGTAACTTGAACTGAAAGTGGTCTATTGTTTGCGTGTAAAAGGCCCTTTAGAATTATTGTGGAGATCTGAGAAGTGGGTGAAAGACCTGAAAGCCATGTGAGGAGTCCATTAGTGTGTCTAGTGTTGGAAGAAGCCCCCCTGATCTGATGGTATCAGCGCCTCAGGGCAGGGAACATGAACAGAACAAATACTATCGGAGTACAACACTGGCCCAAAAACAGAATTGCTATCTCCGCCCATGAAACTCAGAGTAGCCCAAAGCAGACACACACAAAATGACACAGACACACCCAGATATACACAGGTATATAAGGCGGTTGACGGTGTACCTGAAGGCTGACCATTACACAGGTGTTAGGTAGAGTCACATAGACAACAGGAGGATGGAAGAAAAGGGAGCAGAGAATGGAGTGGCGGCCATGGCAGCCATCTGGCAGGGAGTTGATCCTGCAGCGTATCTGCAGAATACCTACACTCCACCACTGGCTGATTTGGAAAGAAAGGACAACCTTTTGCCGTGGGTACTGGCATGCCTGCATAGAGCTTTCACTGAAGGTAAGGAGACAAGGTGATGGGTCATGTAAACCTCATTCCAAAAACAGTTTATTCTCAATAAAAAGCTTTTAAATTGAGTTACATATTGCCTGATTATGATGATAATCTCTTATGTTGCTGGTGTTTATTAAAATAGGTCACATAGGTCAAACATACACATAATAATATATGTGTATGTTTAATTCAACACTAATAATTTAATTTCTGTCAGAGGCAAATATTTCAGATGTTGGGCATTTTTGGAGACTAACACTTTGTTTCTTCACTGTTATTCTCACTCTTTTTTCTGAAAAAAGTCGGTGAATAATAATTTATTTTGAATTTGATATAATCTCAGCAAATTGGTGCAACAAGTGGTTCCAGAATACAGTATGTGACACTGTCCATAGTTGTAACAGTGTGAAGGATATTTTTTATGTAACTTTAATGAAATTGTTGAAGAATTAAGGTGATAAAATAGAATAAAGGACAAAGATGCTAATACCAGATACCTTTTGAAGTTTTCAGATAAAACATTTGCCTATGCTTTCTCTTCCTCTTTGCAATCTTTCTTCATAATCCAAGCACTCTTCCCTAAAATAATTTTTATTTCATTAATATTGAGAAGCTATGATCATACAATAACTCTGTTGAGATATCTGAATAGAAGCTGCATATTAATCAAGGCATTTTGGTAAAGAACTCTCAATTAGCTCTTTCTCAGAGTCTTACTTCTCCTCTCTCTTACCTTTCCAGGTGATGTGAGTGGTGAGCTGCTGGTGGACATAGGTTCTGGTCCCACCTTGTACCAGGTGATGAGTGGCTGTGAGGTTTTCAACAAGGTGCTCCTCACAGATTTCTTGGAGGTCAACAGGAAGGAGCTGAGGAGCTGGTTCCAGGACGAGGGAGGCTGCAGCATGGACTGGACACCATACCTGCAGCACGTCTGCAAGCTGGAGGGACGACCGTAAGACCAGATCCCTATAAGACTTGAGATATGCAGATCAATGCTGTGTGCATTTACAATAGCTGTTTTTCTCTAATTTGGTGAATAATTGTCTCTAACAGGCCCTCAGCATGGACAGAGAAGGCTGCCAAGCTACGTCATGTCATCATGGACATTGTCCACGTTGACGTGCACCGCCCTCAGCCTGTGGCCTTTGATGTCCTTCCTTCAGCAGGGGCTGACTGTCTTGTGTCCTGCTACTGTTTGGAGAGTGCCAGCCCTGACCTGGCTGCCTTCACCAGGGCCCTGGGCCACATTGGGGGGCCGGCTCCTGCGGGTGGCTCCGCGGCTGCTGCTCCGCCAGACTCTGGGAATGAGTTACTATTTTGGGGCGCCTGGGGTAAAGATCCCTACGGTCCCAGTGAATGCGGCCCAGGTCTGTGCTAGTTTGAAGGAGAACGGCACAACCCTGATCAGGCTGGAGGTTTACACATTGCCTGAGTACATGAAGGTTAGCCATCATGACGCGTCTGGGATATTTTTTGTAAAGGCAATAAAGGAGTAATTGTGAGAAAACAGGATAGATATCCAGATGAAAATATGATATATTAGAAGTATATGCAAAGTTTAGAACATTAGACAATGAGAAAATGGGCTACTGGTGATGCTAATAATAATACTCACACTTTTTTTGAGAGGTTGCTTTGATTCTGATCTTCAATCATTTTAATTTTTTTCAAACTGACTCTTAATGGAAAAAAAATGCAAGACAAAAAAACACGTAAATTAAATATTTCTCTTTATTTCCTTGGTCCAGTGAATGTCTTTTCTGAGGGTGAATAAGGAGACGTTTCCTTTTTCTTTCTGTTATAAATGTAATTACACATTGCCCCCTGCAGTTCAAATACAGCAATTACAGCATCAGGAATGTCACAGTTCCATTTTTTGATGATGAGTTGCGTGTTATTTTGTAATTTCTGATAATATGAATAAAGATGCTAAAACAATTTGTATGTCATGTTTTCTTATGTCAGACTTATATTGCATAACAGCATTATATTGATCCAAACTTATTGTTGATATTAAAAAAGATGGGGCCAGAGATTAGTGGAATCAGTATAAATTTGATAATACAGCTAAAAATTGCTTTATTTTAAATGATCAAATTTACATATGCATCTGAGAATATGATTGTGTAATTAGAAGTACTGAACACCAGGTGTCATTACTCTGCCATCTTGAGTTGCTCCTCAAATATCAATCCAAAAATGTGTAACTGTTCTCTGATTTCTCTAATACTTGTTGCTAATAGCCGTGGTAAAGAACACATATATTTTCTGTAAACATCCAAGGCTGCTTACAAATGGACAAGAACAAAGATCATAAATGTCTGCTGCTAAATGTCTGCTGTCCTTTGCAATATCCAAACACATTTGTCACACGTCCAAATCACATGTTGACTCCATGTGTTAACTAAAATGCCAAATAAAGCCTTTTGTCTTTCTTTTCTTAGAAAAGAAATAAGACTGGAGCATTTTACATTCCTACAGATTCCTCTTACAGACATACAATCACACAAATACCAACAACAACCCATTATAATAGTTTGATTAGCAACCAAAACAAAAAAAAGCATTCATATACAAGGTCAATAATGAACCTTTACACTCACCATATATTTTGTTTAGAAAAAAAAAAAAGGTCTTCTTTCAGTCCCCACCGATCATCCCTACCATCACAAACAGATCATGCTTGCTAATCGCCGTGTTACAAAAAAAGTCTGTTCATAATATGAAACTGAAAAACTGTGCTGCATTTTCGTGACTAGTTGGATTAGTCTGATATGATTTAATCTGGTCTGCTGTGGCTGTGACTGCGCTCAAAACGACTGTAAGCCATACTCTGATTTCCTTGACCTTGGACACAAATGTCTACAAAGTTGAGGATAGCAAACTGAAAAGAGTTGTGTACTAATTTTGGAAGCAGCCCTGCAGTTCCTTGGTTAAATTCCAATAGGGATTGGCTCTGCAATATAACTGTGTACTGTATACTTATCACACTGTAGTATATCATGTAATATAGTGTACCATATCTGTGTATCATATACAATAGCCTCTGGACCTTATTCACAATGGCCCTCATTTATGAAACGTCCGTACGACCTAAAACAGAATAACACAGTGACCCTACTCGTCAAATGTCTGATGCATGGTCTAGGAAACCTGGAGTAAAGTTTCAACGAAAGAGGTGTACCTTTTATGTTGGTTTTCGAAGTGGGGGTCCGTCAGGTAGACATTCATGTTAATCCCTCACTGTTGGATATGAACAAAAGAAAAAACACGGCCCCTTAACTCTAAATCTGTGGCAGTTTTAGTATTTTTACCCCAATAACTGCTGTTTTGTTTATATGTATTTTTTTTAAAGTTGTTATTTCTGTCTATTTGGGCCAGAGAAGCTGGATTGCTTTGTTGTTTATTGATATTTTTTAAACTATAATGCTACATCTATCAACATTTATTTAGGTGTTATCATGGTATTAATTTCTTTATTTTAATAATATTATTTTGGTCTTATTACCGGTGAAATATTACAGTATGCTGTAAAACATACGATGTGATCTGAGCCAGCCCAGTCTCACGGCAGTTTGTGTAAATGTGACGTTATTGTAATCTATTGATACGTGTTCACGGAGACATTTTTGTCGGTTTTTACATGGCGGACAACACGAAAATGTGAAGTAATGTATTTCAATGGGAAGCATAATTTGTGGCCACAGCACGAAAATGGTAGGGAGTAATATAAAAAGCCGAAAATCTGCGTAGGGAGGTTGGTCGGGGTGGTGGATGGGTCAAACAACACAGGACTTTCACCCAGGCGAGCGGGGATCGCGTCCCGTGTGTGGTGCTTTTTTTGGCGTTTTGTCCCGTGTGTTACTGTGGCGCGTCTTCCGGCGTTTAAGGCGCCCTTTCCCCGTAAGGTTTTTCCTAAACCCGACCTCCGCCATCCCGGCATTTAAGGCGCCCATTCCCCGTAAGGTTTTTCCTAAACCCAACCTCCGCCATCCCGTTTTTGTGTCGCCTCCCGAGCGGGCCGCCTCGCGGGTGCCTCCTGGCTTATGCAGCATCCTTTTCGGCCACCTCATCCAGCGCGTCCCCAGCGAGCTGCCTCGCGGGCCGCCTCGCAGGCCGCCTCGCGGGCGCCTCCCGGCTTATGGAGCGTCCTTTTCGGCCGCCTCTCGGCGTCCTTTCCCTTTGACATTTACACGTAAAAAACGAGAAAAATAACGTGACATTTACACATAAAAAACGAGAAAAACGTCTCTGTGAACACGAGAAAAATAACGTCACATTTACACGTAAAAAACGAGAAAAACGTCTCCGTGAATACGTATCAATAGGTTAAGAATAACGTTGACATTTACACAAACTGCCGTGAGACTGGGTTGCAGCCGTGAGACTGGATTGTCTGAGCAGGGCGCATTCGAAGCCTATATCCCACAATGCAATGTGGGCATCCATATCAGAGAATCGGACAGCGATCAGCGGGTCTTTAACGCCAGTATCGCTTTAATGTACATATATATAATCAGTGGTTTTGTCACCAGCAACAGTATTTTGTTCACAAAGTAAGATGTATATAGCTTTGCATGTGTATATGTGTACATATAGGCACCTTGGTGTTCATATGGACAACACCTGGCTGGAAGGCCCGTGTTCAAAGTGTGTGTTATCATTTAGAGCAGACACTCACGGTGAATGTCATACAAGGCTGCATGGCAGGCCACTCAAAGGTTTTGTCATACAATGCTGCATTGCAGAGCATATGCATATGTCAGAAAGCATGGCAATATCTAAAAACATCTCATTTAAAGCTTGCTTGTCAAGTGACTGTCTCTCCAGGCAAGCACAGACAATATGGTCTGATCTATCTTTATTCTCCATGCCAATGAGCTCTTCTCTGGCAGAAGATATAGGGTACCCCAATGCAAACTACATATTTCTAAACTATAGGCCTAATTTGGACCTACCTCAATTAAAACTTTAAATAATGTTGCTTGAGGCTGCAGGGGTTGTGCAATAGCATCATGATATAATGCATATAGGGCTGTGTGTAGGTTGCTCTTGCTGTTGTTTGTGAAAGATGAGCAATAGATTGTGGCTGTGTGATGTGCTTCAGTCTGGCTACATATCACTTTGTTTATGATGTTTTTTTATTGAAAGTAAATGTCAGCTGTATGATAAAACAATATGTCAAGTGTTAGATGTGGGGACAATAAAGTATATCCTTCAACTGTCTCCATGATATGTCAAAATTAAAACATTGTCGACATGACTAATAAATGTGATATCATAACCATATTAGAATAACATAATGTTGCATTATTTTCAGCACATTCTCCCAGGTCCATCCACTATGCAGTTAAAGAAGTGATTTAAACAAATTAATCTGCCTGTCTCTCTTAGTTATGCTCTTAGTTATGCTATTATAGTTTTAGACTGCCGGGGGACTTCCATCCTTCCTTCCTTCCTTTGACTGCTCTCTCCTCTCCTCTCTTTCCTTTGACTGCTCTCTCCTCTCACTTTCCATTTGTGTGCATCCCGTCCTACGGGATGCTTGTTACTAACCTGGCTCTGAGGAGTTTACTCCCCGGAGTCCTTGTGCTTTGATTTTTTTCTCAGCCAGCTTATTACCTTGGAGTACATTGGCACCAAGATCTTGGTTGCAGCTGTCGCCGTGGTCCTGCTGCACTCCCTACCAAGCACTGCGGTACCCTACAGTGTCATGCTGCGTCCTGCTGAACCCTGCAGCTTCCTGTTACGTCCATCCATGCTCTGCTGTGCCGCGCTACATCCTGTAATGCCCTGCAGCGCCCTGCAGCGCCCTGATATGACATGAACTACCACGACTACCATTTGAAGTCACTATTCCTTATCTTTAAAGTGACTATTATTGCCACTGTTCATCGCATCCCCAACAGACACCGTCAGACACCGCATACCAAGAGCCTGGGTCTGTCCGAGGTTTCTTAATAGGGAGTTTTTCCTCACCACTGTCGCATTGCTTGCTCTTGGGGGAAATAGAATTAGTATTACAACTGTTGGGGCTTTGTAAATTATCTGTAAAGTGTCTCGAGATAACTCTTGTTATGATTTGATACTATAAATAAAATTGAATTGAATTGAAATTGAATCACTTTTTAGAATAGTTGATTCCTCCAGTAGATGCTGACTCTCCGTCTGCCTCCTCCTCCTTCAGGGCGCTTCCTCCTGAGCCAGCGGCATCATGAGAGGTTCCACCTCCTCTCTCGTTGACAAGGCCGAGGGTGATGATGATGACGTATTTTCACAGTCTGATACTTGAACAGTTTTATGACAAACTGAGGGTTTCTTGACTTGCTAAGTTATCTTTTAAACTGACAAACATAATATGTGTAATTCATGGCTCAATTCAAACAGGATCCAAATAAATGTTGGTGTCTCCTTGGATGGCCAGTGAGGACGTGGCTTGTTGATTCCTCCTGCAGGTGGACACGGATCGTCAGAGGACCAAACCTTTGCTCTTTCTGTGAGCCGCCATCAGAGACGAGAGAGACCAACCTGACAGAAGTAGGCTAGATCAAACATGCTGATTGATTTCAAGTTGATGTCTCATTCTAAGTCTTCTGCTGAGTCAGCTTAAATTCAGTTCAAATTCATTCATTAGTTTTCCATTTTTCTCGTAGCTTTTCAAATCATTTCCCATCATTAATAGTTTGACTTCAACAGGTAGTCTGTGTTCATATCTCATTCATTTCTGCTGCCTTAGTTATAGTTGTGTTGTTGTACTCTCTTCTTCTGATTATCTGATTATCTGATTAATAAATCCCTTCCATATATTGATAAAGTTGTTGTCTGTCTGTCTAACTCATGAGTAGACTTTGGGGTAAATATACAAACTTTACGGCTTTTCATTTGAGATTAATAAAAATACCATATTTATCGAATATAATGTGTGATTAAATGACGTAATCCTTTATATTTGATCATTTAATCCGTTCAATCTGAGCTCTTTCTGCCCCACTTTTTGAACGGCTCTGGTTCTGATCCCTTCCGTGAAAAAACGCCACTGTGGACAAGAACCATCAGTTAACAGTTTCTCTCAATGACCGCTGACAAGCTAAGAAAATGGGCTTCCCTCTCCTACCACCACTATGGTTCAACGTGATCGGGGCTGGTTGCTCCCGGATTTTAAAACAGACCAACACGGCGGCTCGTTTGGAAAACTTTCCCTTATTTTACAAAATGTCGTTCACCAAAATTTGTTTACTGAAAACATTTTATGCGAGAAATAGTCTACAGCTGCTGAATCTCAGATCAACAACGGTCAGTTTAAAGGGATACTTCACCGATTTAGCATTCAGCTTTGTATCAGTAGAAACCCGATAGTATTTCTGAATGACCGTGCCTCCCTCATGTCCCCCTGAGACGAGAGATTTCTGCATTTGGGGCCTGGAAAAAATCTTCCGATGACGTAAAATGACGATTTTTGCGTCATTGGAAGATTTTTGGGCCAGAGGCAAAGGACTACAGCCAGTAGTAGGATCTACTTCTGTATGTTTTCAACACACCCACAGGGGGTTGGACTGCCGAGTCTGGCCGAGGTATTCCGAATGAAAACGACTGTCAGCCATCTTGAATCTTCGCTAAACAGGCTTTCGGTTTTCAGCAGAAAACATTTACAACAATTATCTGCATTCAAACTACCGGCGTGTGTACCACCGGGATACATCGGTACAGATCGGAGAATATGGAGGAAACGTTATTACAGACGCAATATTCGCGCACACTACGCGAGCATCGCCTGCACGGAGACCAGCGGTGTCGCGCCGCCAATGCCGCTGTAGCCGCGGGACATCCTCATCGGCTAGGTGGAAAGCTAACGCTAGCTGTCCACCTGTCCCAGCCATCCTGCTTGCAAGTGTCTGCTCATTAAACAACAAGCTGGACTACATCCTCCTTCAACGAAACTCCTGCTGTGTTTTTGTTGTTGTGGAAACATGCCTGAACAACAGTGTACCGGAACCGGGACTATCCAGCTACCAGGCTGCTCGCCCGCCCGTGGAGGTGGGCTGTGTTAAACGGACTGGTGTAGAAATAAAATCCAACTAGCTACTGCTAACTGCTGGTGGAGCTTGTGCCTGTAAAATGCCGACCATTCGACATTCCACGCTAATTCACGGCTGTGTTTATACTCCGTGTTTAGCTACACCAATGCTAGTATGCGTTAGCTGAACTTTCCGGATCCTGCTTGCAAGTGTCCGGCTCATTTAGACCACAAACTGGACTACATCCAACTTCAACGACACTCCAAACGTGAGTTCAGAGACTGCCCGTGTTTTTGTTGTTGTGGAAACCTGCCTGAATAGTGTACCGGACTGTCCAGCTACCAGGCCTGCTAGCCCTCCGAAGCTAGAGATGCTCTGTCGCCAGGTAAAAGAGGTGGGCTGTGTTAACACCGATTAAGTGCGAAATGTGGTGATTTGTATCCATTTAACTGCTAACTGCTGGTGGAGTTTGTGACTGTTAAATGCCGAATTCTACATTACACACTAATTCACGGCTGTGTTTATGCTCGGTGTTTACAGCCCACCAAGCGCTAATGCTAGTATGGCGTTAGCTGAACTTTACGGAGCCTATAAAGTGTGTGTACTAAATGTAGCCTGTTTCGGTATGTCGTTTTTATATAATGTCGTTTTTATATATGTTAAATGTGTAACACCATTTGAGTCACGATGAAACGTTTGTTTACGTGTATATGGTTGAAATGACAATAAAACACACTTGAGTTGAGTTGAATGCCTCTGTCGGTCTGTCAGAGCGGTAGGGGGCGTGGCTGAGTGGACTCAAAGCACCGAAGCAGGTGCATTCTGGGATTTGGTGTTTTTCATCCATATAAGACCAAAACACATTTTCTGGCTTTTCTCGGCCTAGAAGGCACCAATTTAAATTTTTTTTTCACATTTCTACTACATAAGTGACCCAATTTAAAAGATATATTCAGCTTTCCAGCGGTGAAATATTCCTTTAAAAGATTTTCATATGTTTTGAGAGGTGGTGAGCAGAGCCCCTCGCTCCTCATTTGCATAAAGCAGCCTGGATACAACTTTATGCAAATGAGGAGCAAATATTTAGACATCAAAAAGCATCAAACCACTTGCCAGCATACAGAGCATCTACCGGTATATGTGGGGTTGGAATGTCATCAAATGTGACACACCCAGTTTTTCTGATGCACACTTACATTAGTTTTTTCTGGCTGCGCTAGTGGTCCAACCAGTCAGAATGCATACTTTCATAGTGAAGTGAGGACACACACACACACACACACACACACACACACACACACACACACACACACACACACACACACACACACACACACACACACACACACACACGCACACAAGAAACGGTGTCACTTCATTTTGTCTGTTGGGAGTTGAAGTTGAAGCTCCTTTTCTACACAGACCTGCTGAGGACAGAATAGATCTGCACACTGATGAAGTTCATGGCTGAAAGTTCAGTAAGTGGAGCTGTGATTGGTTGAGGGGACGTCTTTGATTGTTGTGGTTGGAGAAACGGTTGAATTGTTGGTGAACGTGTGATTGTTGAAAGACAGACATTTTGGGCAAAACTGTTTTTTAGAACTATAGATTTTGGACTATTTATCTTCCATAATATGTCAGACGATAACATTTTAAAACATGTTTCCTCGTGTGCTTTGGGTCTTCACTGGAAAAACAACTCACGTCCAAATTAAAGTCTAAAGGGAAGTTAACTTCAGTCAGTGGTGGAACGAAGGAAAACCAGTTTATAAAAGGGAGGGAGGAGAAGATAAGTGAGGAGAGGAGAGAGGGAGGAGAGTAGAGAGGGAGGAGAGGAGAAAGGGAGGGGAAGATGATGAGGAACTCCAAGAACTCCAACTGGAAAACTATTCCAGGTATCCATTATGTAATTTTGAATATCTAAAATATGGCACTTTTTAGGTGTCCTTATTCAAATAGGGTCCGTGTACTTTTTCGTTCATTCGATTTTCATTTCATAAACAGGTATTAAAAAACAAAAAACGAATGGTTATTTGATTTTCGTTTTAAAATACGACATTTGAAATTGAAATACAATGCGTTTTTTCTTTTTCATGGTCGAAATGGCATGGGAGAAATTTAAAATATGCTGTGATTTTCATTTTCTATTTTATATAACAAAAATAAAATCACTCGAAAACAGAAACGAAAAAAGGCTTGTTTTTTTATATTCAGAGACCGGATGTTGTTATTTCCAAGGCAACAGCGCCAGCCTAGCCTACCAGTGTTCAGCCCAGGCCAAAATTACTTTGGAAACCTAGCTATACTACGCTAATGAACCGGGGAATTTTATTTCATAATGTCATATGTATTTATAACCTCTCTCCCTGCCTCCCTGTCTCTACCACACGCGAACAACTTCGCCCGAAGAGAGTCGAACCAGCGGAGCAAATAGACTTCGGTTCACCGCGCGTTACCGTTTTATACGCACCGTTAACAATCCCAGCAAACTTTCTGTTGCTGCCGTTAAGCTTGCTGATCTGGCAGAGAGTCACCGGGGGTTCGGGATCAGATCATGGGGATCAGACCTCCGGTGCTGGGTCTAATATTGTAATATTAGCTGCTGCTGCAGCTAGCTAGCAGCTAGCTACCAGTCCTGTGACCTCGGTCCTCGCGGTTCGCTCCCCGGGACTGACTCTGCAGAGCTGGCGTTACCCGCTCTATGATCAATGAGCAATGATCAAGGATTACCAAATTTCTCTCTCATATAGCTCCTCATAACCACTGAAAACTGTCAAAAATCTAACCCAGAGTACAATTATTATGGACGTTACCTTAATTAAGGGTTTCTGCTTCATTAAGGGAAATTGTAAGGAAAAAGCTTAACGTGGTTAACCATTAAGCTTTTTCACGTTAAGCGATTTTTTGATCACTGTTTATAAACAGTGATCAAAAATCTAACCAAAGTCGTTATGGACGTTATCTGACTGATAACTGACTGATATTTGATTGATCATTGTTTAGGTACATTAAAGTTATAGCTTTCCGTTAAGCGCGTTTTAGAATGTCCCTGCTGCAGCTGAGGGAATCTGTAGCCTATAACTTCCGTTTTTTGCCCCCCTTTACATAAATATACATATGGCTATGAAATAGATCATGAAATACAGGCTTTAGTCATAATACTTCAATAGCCTAAATACATGTATGTTTTACTATGTATTTCGTGGGACTTTTATTTATTCCATCTATTTATATGCACGTTATATTTAAGGGAAGTTTGGTTATCTCACAGACTCAGACTAAAAGCAGCAGCAAGTCTGCCTGACATCAGTGCATCATAGCATATCACTATCTGTAAATAAAATAAAATATGAATAAATCACAGTGCGGCAGATTCTAAGCTCAGCTAGAAGATGCGCGCGCTCTGCAGGCGCACCAAGTCAGTCAGCACTGGGGGCGAACCACGGGGACCGAGGTCACAGGGCTGGTGGCTAGCTGCTAGCTAGCTGCAGCAGCGCTAATATTAGAATAGACCCAGCACCGAGGTCTGATCCCCATGATCTGATCCCGAACCGCCGGTGACTCTGCCAGATCAGCAACAGAACGTTTGGGATTGTTAACGGTGCGTAAGGGTAACGTTACAGCCGTGAACTGAAAGTCTGTTTCCTCAGCTGGTTCGACTCTCTTGGGGCGAAGTTGTCTGCGGCGGGTAGAGACAGAGAGTCAGAGGGAGGCAGGGAGAGAGGGGAATAAATACATGTGACATTATGAAATAAAATCCCCCCCCAAGCATTATCAAGAGCACAGGTTTCCAAAGTAATTTTAGCCTGGGCTGAAAGCAACACTGGTAGGCTAGGCTGGTGCTGTTGCCTTGGAAATGACAACATCCGGTCTCTGAATATGAAAAAACAAACCTTTTTTCATTCCTATTTCCGAGTGATTTTATTTTTGTTATATGAAATAGAAAATGAAAATCACAGCATATTTTTAATTTCTCCCATCCCCTTTTGACCATGAAAAGGAAAAAAAATGCCTTGTATTTCGATTTCAATTGTTGTATTTTAAAACGAAAATCAAATAACCATTCGTTTTTTGTTTTTTAAGTCTGATTATGAAATGAAAATCGAATGAACGAAAAAGTACACGGACCAAATAGTAATGTCTTTTGCAATTATTTAATTTTATTTTGCAATTGAGAATTCAATATACAAATTGACATTGCAATGTTAAATTTAGTTTGAATTATTTTGACTCAATTGCATTACATATTGCCATGGTGTTTTTGTCTCTTTATTCAAATGGTAGTTTATATCCACGACGTCTCACTTCCGGGATTGCTCCGGTGCCGCCGGAAGTTCTTTGTGTTGGCAATGAGGACTTTGTGAGGACTATGGTTAACTGCTCCTCAGATCTCTGCAGGGTAAATCCAGACAGCTATGGAGCTAAATCGGGGCCAAATGTTTTGCTAATTTGAAAAAAATATATATAGTTGAAAAACTAAAGCTTGAACTTGAAAATTTAAGTTTTGTTCAAAACTTGGAAAAAATAAAACCATGTATTCAAACTAAAAATAAGTGTACCAATTTTTCTTTCAGTTTGAATAAAATTTAGATTCAATTCTGGAATTATTTTGAATAAATTATAAATTTTCATTTTTCACTTTCATATTTTTATTGGTGTCCCTAAATTGTCCGTAGGTGTGCATGTGTGAGTGAGTGGTTGTTCGTCTATGTGTGGCCCTGCGATGGACTGGCGACCTGTCCTGGGTGTACCCCGCCTTTCGCCCGACGTATGCTGGGATTGGCTCCAGCCCCCCCACGACCCTGTGCGCGGGATAAGTGGTTGACGATGGATGGATGGATGGATGGATATTTCTTTTCAGTTCCACATTTCATGTTTTCAGATTCAAAACTTATTTTTTTTAACGGCTTCAAATCTTTTTTTTTCGGTTTCAAATCTTTTTTTCACTTTCAGATCATTTTTTTTCGGTTTCAGACTTTTGGCCCTGATTTTGCGTGGCTTCAACTCAGAGGGGCGTGGCATTATGAATGACAGCCTAACAAAGAAGGCATGTTGCCTTCATGAAATTGTGTTACTGTGAGAACTATGACTGAATGCTTTCTATCCACTATATACATGTGCTTTTTACTTAACAAACTGATACCAGTGACAAAGTTCCATTTAAAAAATTGTTTTGGACAACACATGGTAACAATTACACTATAAGAGCAATAAACTGTGCCAGATTGTGCAGTTCAGCAAGAACAATGACTTCTCCCACTTCCATGTACGACTTTGAATGTAGCACCACAGTATTCACTCGGCAGTCAGCGTAGCGTCTGCTCTGCCAAGGCAACCTGCTTACGTACAGGTAGGACATGTGAAAGATATTAGCCTTTTTGAATAGATACTTTGGGACATTATCCCCGCAGTGGCATTTTTTTGTCATTAACACATAAAGGGAAAATAGGTGGACAGCTGGAAATGAAGGATCACTAGCACTAAAGTTAGCATTAACTAACGTTAGCTTCACACTAGCTGGTGTTTTTACACTAATTTCAGTGTCCAGCTCAAGTTTTTTGACTTTAACGTAGTGGTCTTTGTTAACCTCGGTTTGTCAGAATGACCATAACTCGACAGTGGCTGCCTGCAGCCGTACAGAGCCTTATAAATGTAAAACATTATAGATAACTAACATTGCTAAGTTAATAGTGTTACCTTTTCATGGTTAGTTTAAACAACATGTCCTGGTCTGCTTTGTTAATCAATCAATCAAAGCTTTTATTACGGACACACACGGTCCAGAAAACAGACAGTAGACCTACAAATACAAAAAGACAAGTTAGTGTATTCTGATACAGTTAGGCTGTGGTAGAAGCCTTCAAAGTTTGCCCACTTGGCATATTTTGTAAGGCATAACTGTCATGCTGTTACATGTAACGTTATGTGTGTAAAACGTACTTTATCAGGCCAGAGCATTAATGTAAAGTCATATTTGTCTACTCTGTAAAAGAGACCTTCTGTCGAGTTATGGTCATTCTGACAAACAGAGGTTCACAAAGACCACTAACCGTTAAAGTCAAAAACTTGAAACTGAAATTAGTGAACGTATTAATAGTAACTTATAGTGCTAGCGATCGAGCTTCCCAGCTTTGTCCAGCTGTCCACCTATATTCCCTTTATGTGTTAATCACAAAAATGCCACTGCGGAGATATAGTGGCAGGGTATCTACTCAAAAATGCTAATATCTTTCACATGTCTTACCTGTGGGCTGGTGCTAGTGAATACTGTGGTGCTACAAGTTATACATGGAAGTGGGAGAAGTCATTGTTCCTGCTGAACTGCACAATCTGGCACAGTTTATTGCTCTTATAGTGTAATTGGTACCATGTGTTGTCCAAAACAATTTTTTAAACGGAATTTGTCACTGGTATCTATTTGATAAGTAAAAAGCACATGTATATAGTGGATAGAAAGCATTCAGTCATAGTTCTCAACGCAACACAATCCCTGAAGGCAACATGCTTCTTTTCGTTGTTAGCTGTCATGACTCATAAGCACGCCCGCTAGTCGGCTCCGACCCCTACGCAAAATCAGGGCCAAAAGTCTGAAACCGAAAAAAATATTTTTTTCAAATTAGCAAAACATTTGGCCCCGATTTAGCTCCATAGACAGCTAGCTAGACTATCTGTCCAATCAGATAATTTGTTTTCTGTTGCACGACTAAAACTACTTTTGAACGTATACATGTTCCACCAAAACAAGTTCCTTCCCGAGACTATTTGGCATGGGCAGCGGCGGCCTTAAGCATCTGGGGGCCCGCTTCACTAACTAATATGGGGCCCTAACCACATAAAACATAAACACAATAGAGCAGAAAAAGGAAGGATTCCTGTTGGTTTGCATCAATGGTATATTATTTTATTACGTGCACTTTCAGCTTCACGAACAGGCAGCTCAACATAGAAATAATCCAACCTTATTTGATTAAAACTATATACAATTATACAGCGTTTTACATTGGAATAAGCCTCGCCCTTTCACGGATGCCAACTTCTCTGTTTAATTGATTTGCGCAGTATATTTTCAGCTGTCTGAGCTGACTTTAACAGCTCAAACATCTGCTCAACTTGAATTATTTAACAAAAGCAAAGAAGGAAAACGTGTCTGACGTGTCTGCGATTGCGCTTTTATTAGCTTCAAGTGAGAGAAACTCTCTTCGCTCGCTACAGTCACGGGCACTGTCATCATGAGTTGGAGAGCAATGCTGAGGTTTGGATACAGTTCAACTAAATTGTTTCTGTAAATGTAGCTCAGAATCTGCAGGCCAGTGGTTTCTTTTGCTGGCACGCGGCGGCATCTATGTAAGATCTGGCGCACAAGATCCTCAGCATCCAACACCGCGAGGGTTTTTTCTATATTTACGCAGCTTTCTTTGAGGCTGTATTGTCAATGGTAGCCTACTGCTGGCGTTTTTCCGGCGCTTCTCCAGCTACGCCAGCTGTCCATATTGGCACATTGTGCATTAGATTTTCATGATCCTGGAGTGTGAGAGTGAGTTGTTCCCACATTTCTGAAACCTCTGTGAGTGAGACTACTCGCCCCCCTCCCCCAAATTCAAAGCGCGGTAGCCTACAGCAGAAACATAAGACTGAATCGGGTGATTTTGAGTACACTAACCATGACCTGCGTAATATTTTCTCCATTTTTCATCTTCTTTAAATATCTGTACTTGGTAAAACGGCGTTGGTTTGGGCTTTGTGGGAAGTTAAACTCCTCTATCTGAACGGGACTGCTCCTAACAATATCAATTTGTTGGTCATCGGCAATATGCTCTGGCCAGCACCAGGGGTCTGTCTCTGTAAACAGGGCTTTCTCCCTGGCATCTCCCTCACCTGTCTCAGGTCTCAGCGGTAGGAACTTCATTGTCATGTTCTTGTTCTACTAACAATGTTTGGTCATCATTACTGCCAGCAGTTTGAGTTGAAGACGGATAATCTGTATTTTGGCTAGCATCCTGTGACTGGGGTTCGGACGCTGCTTTCGCCGGTAGGGTTCCAGATGCTGGACCAAAGAAAGAGGTCACTTCTGGTAGACTGAATAAAGCTTTTCTTTTGTTGTCTGATATCTTTCGTTTTTCAGCACCACTGGCATATGTACGTTTCATTTCCTCTTAACATTCTTTTCTTCAAAATAACATTTTAAACTAACGGCAAAAAGGCAAAGGTATAAACATAAACTACCAGTATTGTACTTCAGATTGCTTAAGCCGTTCGCGGTAAAGGTCGCCATGGTAACCGACCAATCAGAAACGTCAGTGTTTTGCTTAGAATTGTGGTTAGTGTAGTATTTCTCCAGAAGATCGCAAATAACAAGGTTGATTTCTTACCTTGTGGCTTTTATAGGAGCAGAAACTTTCGTTTCACAACCTCGTAGCTCGTGGTCAATCTACCTTGGATGGTTTAGACATTATGGCTGAAAATCAATATCCTACGGAGAAAATTAATAGGATTTTGCTGGTCTGTTGAAGCCCCCTTGGAGGGCGGGGCCTGTTTCAATTGAAACAGATGAAACATAGGTAGGCCTAAGGTCGCGTCTGGGCATGGGCATCGTGGCTCCGTCCGCGCTTAGTACCGCCCAAAACGATTGTGATTGGTTTAAAGAAATTCCAATAAACCAGACCAGAGCCCATTTTTCTTCCATCCCAGAATGCTGTGTGTTGCCAGATTTGGAGGAAGGTCTGGCAATGCGAGACTACTGAAATGGTAATTCAATGTGCCAGCGAAACAGCAACCCGCCTATAGCATTACATGTACTACGTCACCGCTCTTTTTTGTTTCTCAATTTCAAAATGACAGTTCAATCTGATCAAGGTGGGTCTGTAGTTGGGACATCACTTGCCTTTTTCATGTTTACTATTGCCATGGTAACATATAAACCAACTTCTGGAAAGTCCCGAAGGTGAGGTTTTACCGTAACGGACAAACGGGCAGCGGGGAATTTACGTTACGAGGCAGAGAGCCAGCCGATAAATAAGTCAGATTTTTCCCTGGCACGTTGAATTACCATTTGAATAAAGACACCGTAACACCCTGGCAATATTTGAAGTCAAAATAATTTAAATTAAATTAAGGAATACATTGCCAGTTTTCGTATCAAACTGACAATTGCAAAATGCATTAACATTTAAATAAAGAACACAAAAAACTTCCATACTACAGTATAATATATGTAATTAGGTGGTATTCACAATTGGCATACCAACTTATGAAAACGCAATTTTGGATATCTAAAATGAATATTCTGAATAAATTATTATTAATATTGCATTGTAGATATCTAAAATTGGAGTTCTTCCTATAATTCTGTAGATATCAAGTATGTGGATTCTGGACAGGAAGAATGACGTTGTGGATATAAAAAAAAATCTTTTTGACGAGGAATAATTAAATTACGGCTATCTGCAATAAATATCCAGTCTAGCTGATAAATGTTAAAACAGCTTTCCATACCCTCGGCCTCTGGCATCGTGTAAGGAGAACAACGATTACATAGACAAGTTCTGAAGAGATCACCGTGTTCATGTTTGTAGTTGTTCCTTCACTTCCCTTCTGTCTGAGGATGAAATGGAATATATTTCTCTCTGATTGAAAATAATTAAGCTAAAAACTGCTCTGATCAGGACCTAGAAATCAGGACATGTTCTGTCTCTTTGTCTGTCTGTCTGTCTGTCTGTCTCTCTCTCTCTCTGTTTCAGTACTACAGGCAGTGCTGCTCCTCTACATTTCACCATTTCACAGCTCAAACACCCACTTGCTTAGCTGTGGCGCGTTTTTAACGGTTATTATGTCAAAATATTTAGACACCAAACAGCATCAAACCAGCATACAGAGCATCTACCGGTAGCCTAGGGTTGGAATGTCATCAAATATGACACACCCAGTTTTTCTGATGCACACCCACATTCTTTTTTTTTTTGGCTCCGTAGTGGTCCAACCAGTACATACCATGCATACTTTCATAGTGAAATGAGGACACACACACACACACACACACACACACTCACTCTGGTTAATGATAAGAAACGGCGTCACTTCACTTTGTCTGTTGGAAGTTGAAGCTGAAGCTCCTTTTCTACACAGACCTGCTGAGGACAGAAGAGAGCTGCACACTGATGAAGTTCATGGCTGTGACTGGTTGAGATGACGTTTTTGATTGTTTCATTTCATTCAATTTATTTATTTATCTCGAACAATCATGAATGGTGCAAGACAAAACAAAAAAATCTGAATTTAACAACAAAAAAACCCACAAAAATATAAATATAAAAAGGATTAGTTCGAGAAGGAGCAGGCGGAAGCAAATAGCTTAGGTGGTCCTGCCCCTATTTCACAAAATCATATTAATACAAAGGAAGTAGAATTGCAAATACAGCATACATTTTTTTGGTCTTACAATAACTTACAACAATACACAACAATGCCTTCATTACATTACAATTCCGATCCTGTGTTTCGATCTATTCTTTTCTGTGTTGGTCAAGTAATGATTTCTTTAATCTAATTTTGAACTGAATGATATTATGGCTCTGTTTGATGTCATTGGTCAGTCCATTCCATAAGGTCACCCCACAAACTGAAACACACACATGCTTTTAACAGTAATTCGCACAAGAGGTTGTTTGAACATACAATGTCCTCTTAGATGATATCCCCCGTCTCTTTCATTAAACATTGCTCTTGCATTTGTTACAAGGTAAATTATTTTCTTTAACTTTAAACATAAATTGTGCAGTTTTGGATGTAACAATGTCCATATATTTCAGCAAATGTAAATTAAAAAACAGATGATTGGTGTGCTCATAACACACGGTGTGATTTATTATCTTAATTGATCTTTTTGGCAATGTGCACGTATTTTGTAAGTTGCTTTTGTAGGTATTTCCCCAAACGTTCACACAATGTAACATATATGGTAAAATAAGTGTACAGTACAGAGTATGTCATGTATTTTGGTTCAATATGTATCTAGTTTTTCTCAGTATACCAATACTCCTGGCCAGATTCATGCACAGATATTTAATGTGGGGCTTCCAGCAGAGTTGAGTACAACATTTTATTTTCATAAACTCTTTCAATTATTTCGTTATCAATTATTATTTTAACATCTGTATTTATAGTGCGATTTCCAAATATCATGAATTTAGTTTTGTTGAACTTTATAGATAACATATTTATGATAGTGGGTCAACTATCCTGTCTTTTTTTACTAGAGACATATCAATGTCATTACAGTCATTAGAAGTTTTATTATTACTTTTATTTACAGTCTCTATAATTTCCTTGCTTTCTACAGTTCCCCAAAACAATAAATATGGGTTATTTCATGTCATGGTCCATCACAGAGTAATTTTTTCCCTGTGTAATTTATGTCTTTGGCCAGTGTTAAGGCCCCACATTAACAAAGTAATTGTTGAATCTGTCAACCACTTCATACATATTAGTCCATGTCTTGTCATTATCATTGAAATCTTTCGGATAATCAAATTTATTAAGCACTTTTGTAATAATGGTGTTTATTGTAGTCCATGTTCCTTTCACATTATTGTGATAATAACATTTGTTATTTTCTAGTAATTTATTATAATTATCCTTCTTACATACCCTCATTATGTTAGATCATTTGTTTTCATATTTCTTGTATTTTAACTTAGATTCTTTCGTTCTATATTTTATAAAATTCATATAAAGGGTATTCTTTTTTTACAGGCATTTTGAATTCCTTTCTGAATATTTCCTTTTATTACAATATTGTTTTATCGGACAGTTTTTATTACATAAAGTTGTAAATATGTCTAAGAATAGTTCATATGCATCTTTAAGGTCAGCTTCCTTGCTTACTTCCTTCCAATTATACTTTATTAACTCATTTCATTTTTTTTCCATTGTTTCTGTGAATATTTTCACATTGGATCGTGGTTTCCTATTCACACAACTTATAATGACATTCTTCATTTTTCCATACATAATTCAACTGAGATACACTCCATTATATCATCAATGACTATTGATGATACAATGAATGTGAATGTCTTCGACCCCCACCCCCCCCCTCCACAACTGCTTACTCTATTCCAATAGTTAAATTCATATCCCTGTAACTCAAAATCTATACCCCTATCAGCATTAATCCATTGTCCATTGTTGTGGTTGGAGAAACGGTTGAATTGATGGTGAATGTGTGATTGTTTAAAGCTGGGAAACAAGATGGCCACCTGTGTGAGCAGGCAGAGAGCAGTCCAGATGAAGTGTTGCTTTGCATGAAGTAGAGTAGTTGAGTCTGATCTGGGGTCTGTCAGAACTCTTATTGATGTGGAGGGAAAGGTAGCAGGCGGGCAAGCACTAGACTCAGCAGGGATCACTTTATAGGATCAGCATGGAAAATCATCTCTTCTGACGTCTTGTTAAAGTCAAGTTGGTTTTACACTTCAGGCAAAAACAGTTTTTTAATCTATAGATGTTGTACTATTTATCTTCCATAACATGTCTTCTTTCAGAAAGAAATCATTTATTTTATTCCACTTTGTCTGTCTGTAGATTTCTCCACAGCCACTATCTGTAGAAGAATGTTTTATATTTTACTGTAATCTAATGGGAACTTGTTTTTAACATGATCTTTTTACGGTGCACATTAATCACCAGGTTTTAGTCAAGCTTTTCTTAATTCAACTGTCTGAGACACTTTCTGTTGTACTTTTCTCTTCAGGTTTTTCTGTGTTAAAAAGGAGCTGAGCAGGAGAGACGACATTTTAAAACCTGTTTCCTTGTGTGCTTCGAGTCTTCGCTGGAAAAAACAACTCAAGTCCAAATTAAAGTCTAAAGGTGAGTTGACTTCAGTCAGTGGTGGAACAAAAGACAACCAGTTTACAGAAGGGAGGGAGGGGATGATGAGGGGGGAGAGGAGGGAGGGAGTGGGGGAGAAGAGAGGAAGGAGAGAAGAGAGAGGCAGGGGAAGATGAGGGGGGGAGTCAAGAAGAGAGGGAGGAGGGGAGGAGGAGAGAAAGAGATAAGGATGAAAAGAGAGGAGGTAAAGCGTATCAGACAGATGTAGAATAGTTGGAGGGAGGAGCTCCAGTGGTCCCAGTAAGTAACTCCACCTCCTCCAGCTGATTTCTGCAGCTTCTCTGGTTTCTTCTTTTGAATCATCCAGGGCTGCGGCCCAATAGTCCTTTTATTTTAGGAAGGTTCCTAACGGAGTGAAATGACCTGGAAGTTGTTAAGTGGCTGCCATGATAAGAGCTGTTTGAATTGTCTGTTTTCAACATCATAAAGCTCCATGCTTTATAATAGTGTTTCACATTAAAAGACATAATTAATGCAGAAAAAGATGGAAAATTAAAACAGAGATGAAGTTAATATTTCCACCGTGTTGTCCACGTTTATAGAGCCAGCATGAAACAACATGGTGAGAACACACGGGGTGAAGTATCCAGATGTGTGTTCTGTGTCCATCTTTGGAACAGTGTAGTTTTACCGGCAGACCCACGTCAGTAATATATTACGTAGCCGTGTCAGGACAGTCGGATTTTCTGAGCACCGCGGTTGTCTTTTCCTAATTCCTTTTGAGTTCTCCTTCACATCTTTCCTTGACCTCATGACTTTTACCATTGAGGTTAAGGAGAAGTGGTTAGGAAAGGACATAGGAGGCAATTGTTTTGACTTTTGCCATACAAAGTGACATTCAGCTCTGATTTCCATGAAGCAGTTTAATCCTCCAAACAGCTCCATGAGGCCATCTAGTGGACTGATAGAAGTAGAGCAGCAGACAACAGCTTCCTCTGCTCTGATTCGTCCTCACCACTGACCAATGAGAACCAGCAGCATCTTTTCTGTCCAATAACAAACCACTATTGATCCATGTGTTGATCAGTTCTCTGTGTTGAGTGAATGAAATGTGATGAAGTGATGAAAAAAGCCCTCAGTAGTTCCCAGAGTTCAGTCATGTTTTCTAACTGCTTCTTTAGTCTGAGCAACAGTCCAACAAGCCAAAAGGATTTATCTGACACTGATATGAAACAGAGAAGCAGAAATTATGTGAGGGATGAATGAGTGATGATGTGCTGATGAGTGATTGGACTGCTGCTCTCATTGTTTCCTCTCCAGATGAAGGTGTGGACTCTGCTATGAGTCAGTGTGAGGACAGAGAGGAGGGAGTCCCTCCCTCTAAAACCACTCTGTGCGGGAACATGACAGCCAGACCAAAGCTCAGAGGTGAGAGGACCATCTCTAACTGTCCACCACTCAGATCACTCCACCATCATTATTCACACTCAAAGCTCTGTGTGTGTTGTGTTTCAGCCCAGAGAAGCAGCCCAGACCTGGACCTGGACCTGGATCTGGACCTTTCATTAATTTAAAACAACATGACAAAAAGTACATAGTTGTTGTGTTCAGTGTTCAGTAACACATACATAATGTCTGTATTGTATTCAAACATTTTAAATTAGATATTAAGTCTTTGATTCAGAGAAAATTCCCCTAAATATGTGAGCTATAATGAATTTCTTTCTATCAGGATCCATCAGAGACCAGACTGTCCTGAACCTGAACCCAGCTGTGTGTCCATGAAGAGTGACCACTCTATGCCTTGTTATGTAGTCTTCAAAGATGGATGCCACTCTGATGATCAAAGGTGAGCAGAAGTTAAATGTTAAATTACACTTCATTCAAGTCATTTATTTTGCAGTTACTGTATACCTGTCTACTACCAACATAATATATATTTTAACTTAACTGCAATATATACTGCTTCACTGTAATTGTGCATTTGACAAATAACTTTAAAGTGATGGTTCAGAGTAATTTCACCCTAGGGTCCTTTGCACCATGACCTCGAGCCCCCAGAAACTTTTTTCACCTGGGTCGAACATTGGGAAGTTAGCGTAAAGTAGCGTTATCAGCTGAATAGCTTAGCGCAGGGGCTAATGGATCCGAAGTGTCTCTTAACATTACCCCACTAATAATGCCCGAAATGATACCAAACTTCTACACTAGTACAAATAGGTTATGCACTCATAAAACGATGGATTGGAAAGTTTGTAAGTAAACCAGAAGTGTATGTAAATAACACTTGCCTGCTGGCTTCTGCTCTCTGCTGCTGCTGCTGTTACTACCGGGCAGTAAAAGTGCTTAGGGGCCGTCTACAAATTACAACACCGAAAAGAGATGCAACAAAAATATTTATTAATTTAATGATTAAATAAGGTAATGTCTCCAAACTTACCTCAATTATAACTTGTCTCCTGCTAGTTATTCTACAGCACTCTCTTTAAAAAATAATAATATGGAGGAGCACTTTCTTTAAAAAATAATAATATAATATATAATAATAATTAATTAAATTAATAAATATTGAGTCTTCATGAGTCTTCATGAGTCTTCCCCTACCACCCTGCAAAAAAAATACATGGCACTGGTTTCGATTTAGCATAAGACATGACATTCAGTAACCGACGTATATTATCGGACAGCTGGCAACCAGTAATAAAGCCTGTCTGGTCTGGGTGCACTGGAGTCGTAATAACCGATTTAAGTCTCTTTGTCAGTATGGAGGTCAATATTTTACATTCATAATTTTGAAGTGCTATGGGTCTATATGAACTGCACACTGTAGGGTCCTTTCCCTCCTTATGAATAACCAAAATTATTGTCTCTTTCCAATTTGGTGGGAATTCCCCCTTTTCAAACGCATAAGCGTAAGCTTTCTCTAAAATAGGGCTTATGTCGTCTACAAAGGCTTTATAAAATTCGTTACAGTATCCATCTGAGCCCGGACTTTTGCTGTTTTTTAACCCCTTGATTGTCTCCACAATTTCTTCTCTAGTAATGGGTCGATCTACTGTATAGCTTGTGAGTCTTCCTCTGACAGCTTTAGCAGGGTCCATATTTGAGTACAGTTTTTTATAGAAAGTGGCAAAAGCTCCCGATACCTCATCCGGTTTATACAGAAAGGGTTTATCTGGGTCATTATTTTTAATTTTCTGTACAACTGTTAGGCTCATCTGTTTTTTAAGTTGGAATGCTAATAATTTACAAGCCCTACTCCCATGCTCATAATAGCGCTGTTTTAAGAATCTTAAATTTCTCTCAGTGTTATTTGTAAGCAAGTCTCCCAAGGCTCTCCTGGCTTCATTAAGCTGATTGAGATCATTTGTAGATAGTTGACTTTTATTTCTCAGTTCTAACGGTTTGATTTGTTCTTCAAGTTCTTTACGTTTGGATTCTCTAAGTTCATTTTAGCTGATGCGAATGAGATTATCTTTCCCCTCAAAACTACCTTGGCCGCCTCCCACAAGATTGCTGGTGACGTCTCACTCGTGTCATTAAAGTGAAGGTATTGAGCCAATTCTGCCTTTATATGATCTTTAAATGCATTTTCATTTAGGAGTGAAACATTTAGACGCCATAGGCTTGGGTTAGAACACCTACCTACATCCCAAATCAAACTAACTGGGGCATGGTCACTTAATGTTATGTTATGTGTTTTATAATCCAGGACTCTGTAAGAGTCATATTTAGAGATAAAGAAATAATCAATCCAGGAATATGAGGAGTGCGGGTTTGAATAGAATATGTAATCCCGGTCTCTTGGGGGTATATGTCTCCATACGTCGATGAGACCCAGATCCTCCGTCATTTGCTTTACAATCCTACTGGCCCCTGAAGGCGTGGCAAATTATGTTGGATTTTTATCCATCCTATTTGACAAAGTGCAATTAAAATCGCCTCCAATCAGGATGAGTCCTTTTTTTTCTTCAAAAAAATTTAGTAGTTTATTTGAACATGTAACAAAAATAAAATATATATAAATATATACATACATACATACAAAATTAAAATGACAGATAAATAAGGACATGTACTTCCCAGCACAATCTACCAAAATTATTATAAATAATTCAAATAAGAAATTCAAAAAGGAAGAAGTTCATAAACCAACTTTTCTAGTAAAGTAAAAAAATTTAAAAATGTATGATTGTTTTCATTTGGAGCGTATATATTCAGCATAGAGGCAGTCACACCACAAATGGACCTGTTCACCAAAATAAATGTCCCCTCTTTATCTTTAATTTCTGAATGTAAACAAAACTGACGAGCTGTGCAACAATTTTGCCACCCTACGCCTTCTCCCTGAACCATGAGATGAGAAATACACTTGGCTGGCCCATGACGTCTTAAGTTTCATATGCTCAGAAAATGATAGGTGGCTTTCTTGTATAAAGGCTATTGTACATTCAAGATGTTTAAGCTCATTGAGAATTTTTTTTTCTTCATGGGGCTATGTAAGCCTTTAACGTTATAGCTAGTTATTCTTATGCTATCCATTAATGCTTACGTATGCAAACCATTTTACACTTTGAAGTTCTATGTGACCTTGAGGCCCATTGTTATACATATCCCATGTTGTAAAATAAAGCATTAACACGAACACTGTAACTATATACATGATAACATTCTGCATCCAGACTTCCAATTTGTTCACCCATAAATACAGTGCCTTGCGAAAGTATTTGGCCCCCTTGAACTTTTCGACCTTTTGCCACATTTCAGGCCTCAAACATAAAGATATAAAACTGTAATTTTTTGTGAAGAATCAACAACAAGTGGGACACAATCATGAAGTGGAACGGAATTTATTGGATATTTCAAACCTTTTAAACAAATAAAAACTGAAATATTGGGCGTGCAAAATTATTCAGCCCCCTTAAGTTAATGCTTTGTAGCGCCACCTTTTGCCGCGATTACAGCTGTAAGTCGCGCTGGGTATGTATCTATCAGTTTTGCACATCGGAGACTGACATTTTTGCCCATTCCTCCTTGCAAAACAGCTCGAGCTCAGTGAGGTTGGATGGAGAGCGTTTGTGAACAGCAGTTTTAAGTTCTTTCCACAGATTCTTGATTGGATTCAGGTCTGGACTTTGACTTGGCCATTCTAACACCTGGATATGTTTATTTGTGAACCATTCCATTGTAGATTTTGCTTTATGTTTTGGATCATTGTCTTGTTGGAAGACAAATCTCCATCCCAGTCTCAGGTCTTTTGCAGACTCCATCAGGTTTTCTTCCAGAATGGTCCTGTATTTGGCTCTATCCATCTTCCCATCAATTTTAACCTTCTTCCCTGTCCCTGCTGAAGAAAAGCAGGCCCAAACCATGATGCTGCCACCACCATGTTTGACAGTGGGGATGGTGTGTTCAGGGTGATGAGCGTGCTGCTTTTGTTGCCGCCAAACATAACGTTTTGCATTGTTGCCCAAAAAGTTTGATTTTGGTTTCATCTGACCACAGCACCTTCTTCCACATGTTTGGTGCGTCTCCCAGGTGGCTTTTGGCAAACTTTAAACGACACTTTTTATGGATATCTTTAAGAAATGGCTTTCTTCTTGCCACTCTTCCATAAAGGCCAGATTTGTGCAGTATACGACTGATTGTTGTCCTATGGACAGAGTCTCCCACCTCAGCTGTAGATCTCTGCAGTTCATCCAGAGTGATCATGGGCCTCTTGGCTGCATCTCTGATCAGTCTTCTCATTGTATGAGCTGAAAGTTTAGAGGGACGGCCGGGTCTTCGTAGATTTGTAGTGGTCTGATACTCCTTCCATTTCAATATTATCGCTTGCACAGTGCTCCTTGGGATGTTTAAAGCTTGGGAAATCTTTTTGTATCCAAATCCGGCTTTAAACTTCTCCACAACAGTATCTCGGACCTGCCTGGTGTGTTCCTTGTTCTTCATGATGCTCTCTGCGCTTTAAACGGACCTCTGAGACTATCACAGAGCAGGTGCATTTATACGGAGACTTGATTACACACAGCTGGATTCTATTTATCATCATTAGTCATTTAGGTTAACATTGGATCATTCAGAGATCCTCACTGAACTTCTGGAGAGAGTTTGCTGCACTGAAAGTAAAGGGGCTGAATAATTTTGCACGCCCACTTTTTCATTTGTTAAAAAAGTTTGAAATAGCCAATGAATTTCGTTCCACTTCATAATTGGGACCCACTTGTTGTTGATTCTTCACAAAAAATTACAGTTTTATATCTTTATGTTTGAGGCCTGAAATGTGGCAAAAGGTCGAAACGTTCAAGGGGGCCGAATACTTTCGCAAGGCACTGTATATGAGTCTTCCTTGCAGTAACATAAACAAAACAATACAATGTACTTGAGTTGACTGTGAAAAAACATTTTTTGCAAGGAAGTGAAGGATTATCCAGATCCTCCATAAAGGGGTCTGGGCCTTGACTGCAAGTTCGTTATTGCAGTCCCGCAGTAGATCTGTGTCCCCTCCAACCATCACAGACGTCCTGCGTTTTTTTATTTTTTACTTTTTTTTCTCTCTTTTGTTTTTTTAAAGTATTCTTTAAGAAAGTTGGAGAAAGTTTAGTGCCATTTCCTTTGCACCCATGAAGTCATCATTCAATTCAATTCAATTCAATTTTATTTATAGTATCAAATAATAACAGAGTTATCTCGAGACACTTTACAGATAGAGTAGGTCTAGACCACACTCTATAAATTCCTAAACCCCAACAATTACAGTAATTCCCTCACGAGCAAGCATTAGCAGTGGCTGTTGCGACAGTGGCAAGGAAAAACTCCCTTTTAGGAAGAAACATCGGCAAACCAAGACTCTTGGTAGGCGGTGTCTGATGGGCCGGTTGGGGGTGTGATGAACGGTGGCAATAATAGTCACATTAAAGATAATGGAACAGTGACTTCGAAGGTCATCGTGGAAGTTCATGTCATGTCGGATGCGGCGGACGTAGCAGGACGCAGCAGGACGCAGCCGGGAACTGCAGAGAATCGCAGAGGGTAGCTCTGCAAAGAAGGAACATAAGGACTCCCCAGAGCTAGGTTAGTAACAAGCATTTCTGGGACAGGATGCATACAAAAGGAAACAAGTAGAGATGAGAGAGCAGCTCAGTGTGTCACAGGAAGGAAGGAACTTCCCCGGCAGTCTAGAATTATAATAGCATAACTAAGAGAGGCAGTTAAATAGAGGTGCCTGGTCGGGCTAGAACTCTCCCCAACCGGATCGGGCTGTACTGGCCTGCCTCCCTCTACTCTCGCTTTATTATTGATTATATGATAAATAAAACTGATGACTACGAAGAGAAGCAGGTGGGCCGGTTAGGCGGACGCTGCAACTCCTCACTCCTTAACTATAAGCTTTATCAAAGAGGAGGTTTTCAGTTAACTCTTAAATGTGGTGACGGTGTCTGCCCCTCGAACCCAAAGTGGGAGCTGGTTCCACAGGAGCGGAGCCTGGTAGCTGAAGGCTCTGGCCCCCAGTCTACTTTTAGAGACTCTAGGAACCACAAGTAGCTCTGCATTCAGGGAGCGTAGTGCTCTACTAGGACAATAAGGTACTAGGAGCTCTTCTAGGTATGATGGTGCTTGACCATTTAGAGCTTTGTAGGTCAGGAGGAGGATTTTAAATTCGATCCTAGATTTAACAGGAAGCCAGTGCAGAGAAGCCAATACAGGAGAAATATGATCTCTTCTCTTAGTTCTCGTCAGAACACGTGCTGCAGCATTCTGGATCAGCTGGAGAGTCTTAAGGGACTTATTTGAGCAACCTGATAGTAAGGAATGGCAGTAGTCTAGTCTAGAAGTAACGAATGCATGGACTAGTTTTTCAGCATTATTTTGAGACAGGATATTCCTAATTTTGGCAATGTTACGAAGATGGAAAAAGGCTGTTCTTGAGGTTTGTTTTAAGTGGGCGTTGAAGGATATATCCTGATCAAAAATAACTCCTAAATTTCTGACAGTAGTGCTGGAGGCCAGGGCAATTCCATCCAGAGTAGCTATATCTTTAGATAATGAAGTTCGGAGGTGCGTTGGTCAGAAAGGCCGCTCCCACGAAGGACGTGGTCGAGCCAGAGAGGCCCAGGCAGGGTACCCTGGGCAAAATAATGAGCCCAACGAACCAGACCAGTGTTGGTACTGCAAGGACTTTGGACATTGGGTATGTAAATGCCCGAAGAAAAAGCAAAAAACCTCAGACAGAGAACAACACCTGTCCCTCTGTTTGAGTCCAAAAAACTGATGAGGAAGGCAGTGCACACACACACACACACACACACATCTTTGACAATGGAAAAACATGGAAGACGCTATTGGTAAAAATAGATATAATCATTAAAGTAATTTGTGTATTGTGATTAGGTTGTAATCAAAAGGGTGGAATGTAATGGCAAAAATTACATTTAAGCATAATTCCTTATATTTTTATGTTTTATTTCTACTTTAATTCTCTCACAAATGCTGAAAGAGTTTCTCATTCCCACATGCAGATTTTGATTCTAACTTTGTGAGACGTCCAGTCTGGAACATAATGTGAGCACGGTTTGTCTGAACAGATAAGGGCTACAAGGTCGCCCTAAAACTCTCTAGTTTTCCCATGCCAGTTAAGATGTAACTGGGGGGTGAAAGTCGTACCGGGAGGAGGAGGCGAAATGGCTCCAAGATGTCTCTTGTATTATTTTGATTGTCTTCATGTGTATCAGATTGCCTGTAACAACTGTAGCGTCATAATAATCCAAGTGCGTGTGTGCTGTCACTCTGAAAATGCATATAAGCCTAGTGTTGTTGTTCACTCATTTGAGAAACTGACTCCACACTGGGCTGCGGCCTTTTGTGAAATCATGTTGCTCCTATATTTGCAAATATATCTTTTTTAATAAAATACAAAAACCCAACTTGGTTTTAGTCTCAGACTGTCTTATTTGTTTCATTTTACTAAACTCTGAATCTCCCCCCTGCTGCAAAGGAAACTTCCATAACAGAATGACGACGAGGATGGGATCATGTGCGGGGCTCAGATAAGAGAGACTCCGTGGTTGACTGAGGACTTGCGATCCGAGATCAAACGATCTTTGCCTCTACCTCGCCCAAAAAACATTCAGAGAGAGAGGATCAGAAACCACGGAGGGGTTTTTATCCATCCATCCATCTTCGTCCGCTTATCCGGTGTCGGGTCGCGGGGGGAGCAGCTCCAGCAGGGGACCCCAAACTTCCCTTTCCCGAGCAACATTAACCAGCTCCGACTGGGGGATCCCGAGGCGTTCCCAGGCCAGGTTGGAGATATAATCCCTCCACCTAGTCCTGGGTCTTCCCCGAGGCCTCCTCCCAGCTGGACGTGCCTGGAACACCTCCCTAGGGAGGCGCCCAGGGGGCATCCTTACCAGATGCCCGAACCACCTCAACTGGCTCCTTTCGACGCAAAGGAGCAGCGGCTCTACTCCGAGCTCCTCACGGATGAGTGAGCTTCTCACCCTATCTCTAAGGGAGACGCAAGCCACCCTCCTGAGGTAACCCATTTCGGCCGCTTGTACCCTGGATCTCGTTCTTTCGGTCATGACCCAGCCTTCATGACCATAGGTGAGGGTAAGGCAACTGACCGGTAGATCGAGAGCTTTGCCTTCTGGCTCAGCTCTCTTTTACCACGCGGTGCGATAGATGGAATGTAATACCGCACCCGCTCGCCGATTCTCCGACCAATCTCCCGCTCCATTGTCCCCTCACTCGCGAACAAAACCCCAAGGTACTTGAACTCCTTCACTTGGGGTAAGGACTCATTCCCTACCCGGAGAAGGCATTCCATCGGTTTCCTGCTGAGAACCATGGCCTCCGATTTAGAGGTGCTGATCCTCATCCCAACCGCTTCACACTCGGCTGCGAACCGATCCAGTGAGTGCTGAAGGTCGCAGGCCGATGATGCCATCAGGACCACATCATCTGCAAAAAGCAGCGATGAGATCCCCAGCCCACCGAACTGCAACCCCTCCCCACCCCGACTACGCCTCGATATCCTGTCCATAAATATTACAAACAGGATTGGTGACAATAAAATTAATAAATTACAAAAACCCAACTTGGTTTTAGTCTCAGACTTTCTTATTTGTTTCATTTTACAAAACTCTGAATCTCCCCCCCTGCTGCAAAGGAAACTTCCATAACACCATCACAATAACTTCAGTTTTGTTTGAGTTTAACATCAGGAAATTGTGGGTCATCCAGGATTTTATATCTTTAATACACGCTTGAAATTTAGCTAACTGCCCACTTTCGTCTGGCTTAATTGACAGATATAATTGGGTGTCGTCTGCGTTACAGTGAAAGTTGAGTGTTTCCTAATAATATTACCTAGAGGAAGCATATATAAGGAAAATAGAATTGGTCCAAGCACTGAGCCTTGAGGAACGCCATGGCTAACTTTAGCGTGCTTGGAGGGTTTATCGTTAATGTTAACAAATTGGGATCGCTCAGAGAAATAGGACTTAAACCAGCTAAGTGCGATTCCTTTAATGCCAACTAAGTGTTCCAGTCTCTGTAACAGGATGGTATGGTCAATAGTGTCAAATGCAGCACTAATATCTAGTAAAACAAGAATGGAGACAAGTCCTTTGTCTGCAGCAGTTAGAAGGTCATTAGTAATTTTCACCATTGCCGTCTCTGTGCTATGATTCTTTTTGAATCCTGATTGGAAGTCATCAAATAAACTATTGCTATGTAGAAAATCACATAACTGATTAGCAACTACCTTCTCAAGGATCTTGGATAGAAAGGGAAGGTTAGATATAGGTCTATAGTTTGCTAAGACCTCAGGATCGAGGGTGGGTTTTTTCAGAAGAGGTTTTATCACAGCTATTTTAAATGACTGCGGTACATAACCTGTTAATAAGGACATATTGATCATATCTAGTAATGAAGTGTTAATCACGGGTAACGCATCTTTGAGTAGTCTCGTTGGGATGGGGTCTAAGAGACAGGTAGATGGCTTAGCTGAGGATATCTTTAACATTAATTGTTGAAGGTCTATAGGATAAAAGCAGTCTTAAGTATATGTCGGGAATAGTCATTCTTTCTAGCGGCCCTGCGTTTAAGGCATGACAAAGAGTCAAATGCTGTTGGAATCTATTCCTTAAATTTAGCTATAGCACTGTCAGATAGGCATCTAGTGTAGAAGCTTTTATCTAATTTAGTATAGTCAGGTAGTAAGAATTCGAAATTAATTAAAGAATGATCTGATAATACCGAATTCTGCGGAAATATTATTAAATCCTCAATTTCAATACCGTATGCCAGCACAAGGTCGAGAGTGTGGTTAAAACAGTGCGTCGCCTTGTGCACACTCTGACTGAAACCGACTGAATCCAATAATGAGTTGAAAGCAGTGCTAAGGCTATCATTGTCAACGTCCACATGGATATTAAAATCACCTACAATAAGTACTTTGTCTGATTTAAGGACTAAACATGATAAAAACTCTGAGAATTCAGATAAAAATTCAGAATACGGACCTAGAGCCCTGTAAATAACAACGAATATAATTGGCTGTAATGTTTTCCATTTTGGATGTTGAAGATTAAGAATAAGACTCTCAAACGAGTTATAATTTAGTTTAGGTTTAGGATTAATTAACAGGCTTGAATCAAAGATGGTTGCAACTCCCCCTCCTCGGCCTGAGCCTCTATGAATTTGAGTATTAATATGACTGGGAGGAGTGGCTTCATTTAGACTAACATATTCTTCATGGCCCAACCAGGTTTCAGTAAGACAAAATAAATCAACTTTATTATCTGATATCAAATCGTTTACCAATACTGCTTTAGAAGACAGAGATCTAATATTTAATAGTAATAGTCCACATCTAATTTTCCTATTTTGTTCTAACGTTGCAGTCGTTTTAATTGTAATTAAGTTGTTAAGTATAGCGCATCTTTTGTTTACCTTTGATTTAACCGATCTGAGTTGGGGGACAGACACCGTGCTTATTAGACTATGAGTAGGGAACTGCTCCAACGGAAGCACAGAGGGGCGCGTAGCACTGCACCTCTGATTACTAATATCAATCTTGGGTTGTCATGGTTTATGACCGATAATAGACTCAGTCAGATTTTTTGATATGAGAGCAGCTTTTACCCTGTCATAGCTGAATAACGACAGTTCGGTGGGTAAATAGGACATACATAGAAGCTCAAAATCCCATTGTCACCCCTTTATTATGAAAATCGCATATTTTGAAACTGCCGCTGAAAACGGGCGAATCTCAACAAAGCTGGAAGTTGACGTCAACCTCCCAAGACCTGTACCTTTGTCACGCCCATGGGTGTATTAAGAGAACGGTCACGCCCCAACATTTACATAGGCTACACAACTGACCTTAGATCAGGTAGTCTTCTGAATCTAGGTCGCACAGATCTCTGCTATTCCATTACAAAATTCACTTTTTAATGCGAGAAATCAACTATGTAAAGCTCAAATATGGGCCGTTTTACGAAAATGGATGGCTAATTGCAAATTTTGTCCGACTGTGTGTCGGAGTTCAGCGGCCGGTGCTGTCTGTGTTGTTGCCTCCCCGCCTGGCCTGCCTTCCTTCACAGACACCGGCCTGCTATGAGGTCCGTCACGGCTGGCAGCCCACAGCACTCCATACCCGCAAAGTCAAGTTTTTGGGCTAATGGACTACCAAACGCCGCTGCTCTGACAGAGCTTCAGGGCCTGCAACTCCTCTCTTCCTGCTAGCTAAATGCCTGGTGTATGTGAGATCAGAGCGCGGTCAGCAAGCTTGTTATGCCAGCAATCTCTTACCACAGTTCCAGTTAGTCTTTTAATGTGTGTAATTATAATGTGTTGAGTTATTTAAACAAACGATTGGGGAAACAAATTCCGCTTGTCCGCGAGTCTCATTGATAGAGCCTGCGGCTGGATGTAGCTCTATTAATGAGAGCTAGACAGCCTCCTCTTAGAATTCCTCTGAAATACACAAATATTCATTAACTTGAAATCGGACACCATTGTTAGCTAGATGTTGTATACGTGGCGTGATGAAATTCAAACTGTAAATATACTCGAATTACGCCGAAAATGAAGCTAACTATCCGTGATTTGTAGCTACACAGGTAGCTAGGATTGAAGGGACAGTTGCAGCTAACGAAAGCCCTAATCTTCACAAATATTCATTGATTTGAAATCGGACACCGTTGTTAGCTTTATAAGACATTTAGCTAGATGTTGTATACGTGTCGTGACGAAATTCAAACTGTAAATATACTCGAATTAGGCCGAAAATGAAGCTAACATCCAGCCGCACGCTCTATCAATGAGACTCGCGGACAAGCTGCGTTTATTTCCCCAATCGTTTGTTTAAATAACTCAACACATTATAATTACACACATTAAAAGATGAACTAGAACTGTGGTAAGAGATTGCTGGCGTAACAAGCTCGCTGACCGCGCTCTCGCTCACATACACGGGCCATTTAGCTAGCAGTAAGAGGGGAGTTGCAGGCCCTGGAGCTCTGTTTTCAGCCCAACCAATGTTACATACCCTATTAGAGGACCTTAATAAACCGATTTCCTAATCAGTTGTTTGTGAATCTGTAAGACATGAACAGACTAATGATACAATGTAAATAATTTCTGTGGTTCAGGTGATGTTTATGTCAGGCTATTTCAACTGATAGTCACACAATTGTTATCAGTTATTTTTAACAAATTTCTGAGAACTACCCTCTTAATCTCCTGTTTGTATCAATCCAATTCAAATTTTTAACATAATAGCATGTTCAAAAGTTGTTGTGCCTTGCGAAAGTATTCGGCCCCCTTGAACGTTTCGACCTTTTGCCACATTTAAGGCCTCAAACATAAAGATATAAAACTGTAATTTTTTGTGAAGAATCAACAACAAGTGGGTCCCAATTATGAAGTGGAACAAAATTCATTGGCTATTTCAAACCTTTTTAACAAATAAAAAACTGAAAAAGTGGGCGTGCAAAATTATTCAGCCCCTTTACTTTCAGTGCAGCAAACTCTCTCCAGAAGTTCAGTGAGGATCTCTGAATGATCCAATGTTGACCTAAATGACTAATGATGATAAATAGAATCCAGCTGTGTGTAATCAAGTCTCCGTACAAATGCACCTGCTCTGTGATAGTCTCAGAGGTCCGTGTAAAGCGCAGAGAGCATCATGAAGAACAAGGAACACACCAGGCAGGTCCGAAATACTGTTGTGGAGAAGTTTAAAGCCGGTTTGGATACAAAAAGATTTCCAAGCTTTAAACATCCCAAGGAGCACTGTGCAAGCGATAATATTGAAATGGAAGGAGTATCAGACCACTACAAATCTACGAAGACCCGGCCGTCCCTCTAAACTTTCAGCTCATACAATGAGAAGACTGATCAGAGATGCAGCCAAGAGGCCCATGATCACTCTGGATGAACTGCAGAGATCTACAGCTGAGGTGGGAGACTCTGTCCATAGGACAACAATCAGTCGTATACTGCACAAATCTGGCCTTTATGGAAGAGTGGCAAGAAGAAAGCCATTTCTTAAAGATATCCATAAAAGTGTCGTCTTCAAAGTTTGCCAAAAGCCACCTGGGAGACACACCAAACATGTGGAAGAAGGTGCTGTGGTCAGATGAAACCAAAATCGAACTTTTGGCAACAATGCAAAACGTTATGTTTGGCGTAAAAGCAACACAGCTCATCACCCTGAACACACCAGCCCCACTGTCAAACATGGTGGTGGCAGCATCATGGTTTGGGCCTGCTTTTCTTCAGCAGGGACAGGGAAGATGGTTAAAATTGATGGGAAGATGGATGGAGCCAAATACAGGACCATTCTGGAAGAAAACCTGATGGAGTCTGCAAAAGACCTGAGACTGGGACGGAGATTTGTCTTCCAACAAGACAATGATACAAAACATAAAGCAAAATCTACAATGGAATGGTTCACAAATAAACATATCCAGGTGTTAGAATGGCCAAGTCAAAGTCCAGACCTGAATCCAATCGAGAATCTGTGGAAAGAACGGAAAACTGCTGTTCACAAACGCTCTCCATCCAACCTCACTGAGCTCGAGCTGTTTTGCAAGGAGGAATGGGCAAAAATGTCAGTCTCTCGATGTGCAAAACTCATAGAGACATACCCCAAGCGACTTACAGCTGTAATCGCAGCAAAAGGTGGCGCTACAAAGTATTAACTTAAGGGGGCTGAATAATTTTGCACGCCCAATATTTCAGTTTTTTATTTGTTTAAAAGGTTTGAAATATCCAATAAATTTCGTTCCACTTCATGATTGTGTCCCACTTGTTGTTGATTCTTCACAAAAAATTACAGTTTTATATCTTTATGTTTGAGGCCTGAAATGTGGCAAAAGGTCGAAAAGTTCAAGGGGGCCGAATACTTTCGCAAGGCACTGTATTTTCAGAATGTGAGTGTAAGTGCGAACCTCCCTTCACGTGCATCAGGACGGTCTCTCGCTCCCCCCCTCCTTCTCTCAATCCGTCTGCTGGCTGTTGGGCCATACCTCCAGATAGGATTCAGTCTTTTTGTTTGATGAAGCAGGCCTCAGATTACCTTAAGATTTGTGTTTTTGCACAAATAGTGCAAGTCCAACAAAACAAAACAAAATGTTTTTAGTGTAGTTTGAAAATCAATATGACGTGAACACCTTTTTTATTATTGCTAACATCCCTCCTGTTGAGGCATTATGGGATTAGTTTTATGACTTTAATTCCAAGCAAAACTTCTCAAGTATCAAACAAAAAACACTAACTCAAGCAAAAAAATTGTCACCTCAAAGGTAAAACTTAAAACTTGCAAACAAAACATTTGTGTAGTTGTAAACTATTGGTCTTTTATTTGTTTGATATTATGTCCTTTTGTTTACAGTTCGCTCTGCTTCTTTCTCAATGATCAGTCTTTTGCTCTCTCCATCACGTTTGCAGTCATGCTCCCAGCTTTCTCCTTTGCGCTCCCTGAGTTTTTGCTTGCGATTCTGACACAAACATCTCGCGTGGGCGGGTCTTACAGGGGTGTGTCCCCATTGGCTAATGAGTGTTTAGGGAAAGTTTATATATAAAGTTTATATATATATATATATATTTTATCTGGGATCTACGTTGCAAGCATGGTTACTAGACATTTGTTGTTTCGTTGTGTTAAGTTACTAGCTAGCTAGCTAGTAAAGCTTTTTTAAGTTAGTAGTTGTAAACGAAGTCAGGACAGGACTTGAATCGGTCACCTGAGAGCAGAGGCACTGTCTTCCCCTACTGGCGTGGGGGTGTAACGGTAGGATTTGTACACTAGACTGAGACACTTGTTAGAAATGAAACAAGTGAATTTTCTTAGTTGTGAAAATCGTTCTATTGATAGATTCTTGTTTTAAGTATTTTCACCTAATACAGTTAAAAAAACGAAATCAAGCACAAAAGTATTGTTTTTAACAAAATTGTTATCAGCCTAAAAATAATTTTATTATCTTGCTATGTTGTTTATCTTACTTCGATTTTATAAGACCAATAATTTTTGCGTGAATCTAAATCAAGTGAATGCTAGGCTACTTCAAAAACTTAAATGGAGCTGGTAAAAATAAACATTTTCAAAACCGCAATCAGAACAACCAAAAACGTTGTGTGGAGGTAACAGTGCAACCACCACTGCATGAAAAGTGGGATTTCCGTCCCCGTAAATGCCTGTAAACGCCCGGAAATCCCCCTAATTTTCGGCAGTTATCGACCATTTACAGGCTGTGAACGTCACGTTCGTCTGTGCCACATATTGTCGGAAACGAACCATGGCGTATGTGGAGAGTCCCCGCGGAGGTGTTAATGGATCTAATTAGAATATGAATAGACGCCTGGCCAGAGAACATCTGGACTGGCTGGAATTTCCTCACTCGCTATTGGCTGAAACCACTAGGCTACTTTTAAACAAGAAACATCTCTCGTGATTGGTTCACAGGTCTGTCACGGGTTAGGCTATTGGTCAACCTGGGCCATCATTATTATAATAATAAAATTTTATATAAATATTTATATATATATTTATGTATTATATATATATTTATTTATGTATTATATATATATTTATTTATGTATTATATATATTTATTTCATATATGCTATGTTGTATATTCATGTCATGATTATCATAGTTAAAATGATTTGCCAGGAACGTGCTGTTTATTCAAAGATAGAGCTTTATTGACACAAAACACAGACAGAAAAAAACTGCGTACAAAGCATCGGAGACACACAGCACACACAACAAATATCTCTCGCTCACGAGGAGCAGCACCGTCCACACCTAACTCGCGGCTGGCTCGGAGCTGTAGGTAACCAGCAGCATTCGGTCTATTTAGCAGACGTCTGTGGTGCGTTGTCCTGGATGTCTATGTGGCGCACTTCCAAATGACCACCTCACCCGCAGCCAGCACACTCTGTCTCGCTTCCAGCAGCTGTAAAATCAATCAATAAAGACAGTCAGTACTGCGCAATGCACTGCGTATACACACAACACATCTATGAATGCACCTGAAAAATATTCACATTAACCAAACGGATCTAATCTTACCCTCTTTTCTTCTCGACCGACTCCGAGCTGGACTCTTCACAGCTTCTGCCCGCGATGCCACATCTGGTTGTTTCTAGCTGTTCCTGCGTGCTGTCTCGTAATATGTCTTACAGGCAGCTGGAAAACAATTAAATGAGAGTGGTATGAATAAAAAACATAAGTCACAGTAAAATTAAACAAGGAAAGATGAAAAAGTAAAAATTACTTACACACAATGGCGTCATTATCAGCGTCATGTAAATCTGGACTGGCAGACAGCTCCGAGCAAATATAGGTCACAGCCTCGTTATGAGGCGAGGTTAGTCTGTAAAAAAACAACTATGGTTAAGATCGGTATCTATTGGGTCAATATATAATTGAGGGAGTTTTCATGTCCATGAGATTTATCTCGCAAACATGCTTATTAAAATAAAATTTTAAAAGTCTTCAGTGTTCTTCATGATCTTGTATTTACAAATTCCATAGTTAATTATTATGGAAATAATCATTTATTTAAAAAAATTTACTAGATATCCCTAAAATGTCCACTAAATAACCGTCCGAAATGAATTACAACCACAATCTCATTACCTAAAAAACATTTTAAAAACTTATTCAAAAACAGTTTTAATTATATTATTTACATTAAGTTGAGGTAATTGTGAACAATGTGTCTTTTTGGGCAATATGTCACATTTTCAATAGAAATTGACAAATTGAATATGTGTCCGAGAAGTCGCTGTCATCTAAGTTACCCATAGCAAATACACCCCTCAAGGAAGAGTGTTTTTTCCAAATCACGTGACCTGCTCCACATGATGTCATTTCCTCCTGAAGAGAAAACTAGCAAGACTCCGGGTATGTTCTCCGTCCACATTTTCAGTTATTTCACCTAAAGTAGTGCTTGGGGCAAATGTGTACTTATCATATGTCAACAATGTTACTACAATGAATTCATAAATAACTTTGAATTTCAATTTTACTCAGTTGTACATATAATATTTAGAAGAACCTCTCCGTAAAATGCCATGTGGTGTCTGGTGCTAGGCAACCATTTTGATTTTATCCCTAAAAACAGCAAAAATGTCAACTAGGTTACCAGTCACCTATGTTACTCTGCAAAGGTAACTTAGTTGACCAAGAGTAACATAGTTGACATTCATGACATGTTCTTATAGTTTTCAGGAGTTCATTTAATATTCTAATTGTACAGTAACTATAAAATACTTTGCAATAAATATTATAAAAGTAAACTTGTTTTCAGGCAAATGCCACGATTATCTGCTGCAGAAAAGCAGCGCCGTTACCGTGCACGACGAGATGCTGATCCTGCAAAAACGGAGGCATACTTGGCAAAAGGCCGGCAGAAATGGAGAGAAAAGAGGGAGCAAGGGGCATACTATAAGCCCATATCTGAACAGAGTGAGAGGGAAATACGCACAAAGAGATAGGCCTGGAGAAGAGCCCAGGAACAGAGCAGACGCAGAAAGAAACAGGCTTCTGCTATTGATACCCCACCACTGAGTCCTGGCAGCGAGGAACAACCAGTTCCACAACCAGGAAGGTTAGAAGGTTATGTAGAAAGAACCTCAAACAGAACTATGTAGGCAGGCTATGTAGAAAGTACCTTAAACAGAACAATGTCTCATGAAAAAGTACTTAGATTATAATGTTAGATTAAAATGCAAAATTACATGGTGGCATGGTGACAATTAATTTCAAATGCTTTAAGTGACACCTGCAATGTTAAAAAATAATAAAAAAATGTCTTCATGTAATTTCAGACAGAGAATACAAGGAAGAAGGACTAGAAGAAGACGGTACCAGAAAATATACATTGAGAATCGCAAACTCAAGGAAAAGCTTAAAGCTCAAACAAAAACATCAGACAAATACCGTAAGCGCTATGAACGGCTACTGTGCAGTGTCGACTCTCCGAGGAAAAGAACAAAAAGGATGCTCGGAACAAGTCCCGTCAGTAATGATGTGCGGAGAACTCTGGTCTATCATCATGCACTTGTGAAAAGCCTCAAACAAAAATTTCAGTGTGCAGCAAAAGAAAAGACCAGGAACCTAATTGCCAGAATCGTATCTGGAAAAATATTGAAAAAATACAGGTTCCAGAAAATCATTCATGACACACTGGGTGTCTCAGCCAAACGATTCTGCAAGAATGTGAACACAAATGGGGACGAAATAGCCTGTTTTGCCAGGAAGAAATACATATCCACACACTTAAAACTGCAAGACCAGGTTGTTGCCTTTTACACCAGGGATGACGTAAGTCGTTCAACAGCAGGTAAAAAGCAGACCGTAACAAAGGGAAAAGTAAAAAAGCAGAAGCGGTTTATGACTGACACCATAAAAAACCTCCATAGGAAATTCCTGCTGGAAAACGTCTCTAGCAAACTTTCCTATACACTCTTCTGCCGAATGCGCCCATACTAGGTAGTCCATCCAACCATTGCAGACAGAGATACGTGTCTATGTAAGGTGCATGAAAACTTGGAATTTATCGTGGAGAAACTTCATGGCCTTAAACTTCTGGAGAAAACAGAGTTGGAATCTCTTGCTGAGGAAACTTGCTGTAATCCAACATTTAAGCCATGCATGTATGCGGAATGCAAGAACTGCAAACTACAAGACCTCAAGATTCAGTCTGGCTATGATGGTCAAACCCAAGTTTCTTGTGTGCAGTGGACAACTGAAACTGTCCTCAGAGAGAAGAAAAGTGGTGACAGCAAAGAAAAGTTGCCTGTGAATATCACCGTGAAGAGGGAAATGGAGAGTTCTTTGGAGGACCTGATTGAGACTTTCCAGAAACAGCTCAAAAAGTTCAAAAGGCACTTGTTCAACATCAAGACCCAGTTTAACTACTACAGGGAATTGAAAAAGAACATGAAGAGTAATGAATGCCTCATACACATAGATTTCTCTGAAAACTACTCTTGCAAGTTTCACAAAGAGATTCAAGCTGTCCATTTTGCCTCTTCTCATCAACAAGCAACTCTTCATACAGGGGTCCTCTACATTGGTGGTGAGGAAGACCACTTGTGCTTCACAACAATTTCGCCATGCAAAGAAAAAGGTCCACCTGCCATATGGGCACACCTCTCCCCAGTACTTAACCATCTCAAGGAAACATGCCCAACAGTGTCAATTATCCACTTTTTCAGTGATGGTCCCTGCTCACAGTACAGGCAGAAGGGCAACTTTTACATGTTGACAACTGAATTGTACAACCAGGGCTTCACTGCGGGCACTTGGAACTTTTTTGAAGCCAGCCACGGAAAGGGTGCCCCCGATGGGGTAGGAGGCCTTCTGAAGAGAACAGCTGACAGATTGGTGAGCCAAGGTGAAGACATTTCCACTGCTAAACATCTTTTCAATGCATTGGTAAACACCAATACAGCGGTCAAGATCTTCTACATTGAAGAGGCTACAGTGGAAAAGGCCATACAGCAGATGCCACAACGACTCCCCGCTGTACCATGCACTATGCGGATTCACCAGGTCATCACGCAAGCACCAGGGAAACTGACATACCGTGATGTGAGCTGCCTGTGTTCAACAAGGCAGATTCTGCAATGTCAGTGTTACCAAGCTCAGGCCTTCGACTTCAAAGTCAACTCTGCTGTTCCTGCATTGCACCAAGAACAACCAGACCTTGAAGTACAGTGGGATAGAGATGACATTGTTGGTCAGTGGTGTGTCATCAGATATGACGATGAGGTTTACCCTGGAACCATTGTGGAAGTGAGTGAGACACATGTTCATGTTAAGTGTATGCACAGAGTGGGACACAATCGTTACTACTGGCCGATGCGAGAGGATGCGCTCTGGTATCCATTTGAGGATGTGCTCAGGTTGATTCCTGCCCCACAGCACGTGACAGCACGTCATGTTGAAATAAAAAGAGATGTGTGGGAAGATATTGCCAAATCATATCTTCATGGCTAAGGACATGCGCCACACACGCGACACGCGACACGCATACACGCGACACGCACACGCACACGCACGCGCACGCACACACGCACACACACGCACACACACACACACACACACACACACACACTCTAACAAACACGTGGCACAAGCACAGGGTACACACACACATAATAGACAGGGTGTAGGTTATACAGGTGCCAAGCAAAAAATCCTGCCATGTTTTGGATCTGCCTCTACATCTAGAACAGCTGTTTTCACTAACGAGCTCATCTACCTGGTAGAGGAGCTGGTTTAGGGATGGTTGGGACAGCTGCTGGACAGGATTTCTACTTTCTGGCACCTGGACTATACACCTCTGATATACACACACGCACAGATAAACACACACACACACACACGCATACAAACAAACACACACACACACACACACTCAAAGATTACTTGATTGAGCTTGACAAAGTCATTGAAAAACAAACCATAATTGGCCATGTTCTTGGGTTAGAAAATGGGGAGTGTGTTCTAGGGCTGTCCTTGACTAAAGAAATTCTTAGTTGACTAACACTTATACGATTTTGTCGACTAATTGATTAGTTGATTTAATTGACAGAGCTGTGCGCTTTGTGAGGTGGTTAAGACTAGAAAAGCACAATATAAATGTAGTTAATTAACCATCTGTAAAACTGAGATTCTCAACAATTAATCCTGCAAAAGCACCACTTTAAATCTTGTGTTTACCATAAATGTGCTCAGAAGTTTCTTGGAAATAAGTAATTAAGCATGAATAAGCATAAAAAATGACTAATCGACTAAAGAAATCTTAGTCAACTAAGACCAAAACGACCGATTAGTCGACTAATCGACTAAGAGGTGGCAGCCCTAGTGTGTTCTGTCTCCGCCAGTTTCATGGGTGCCTGGAAGTTGGAGGGTATGCCAATGTTTTACTTGAGTTCTGACATATGAATGTTTTTGAGATACAACTGTTTGCACTATTAAAATGTTGATCCAAGGCAGCACACTTATTCTGTTAACCAACAGAATAAAACACTATTTGGTTATTGTTACTTATTGCAGTGCACTATTAGTTTTTGTTCAATACAATGCACTACTGTCTTTCATTCCACAAAGAAGATTTTCAAAATGTTTACATGGTGGAATTTTTGTGCAAGTGCTGTTTTTGATACTTTTGTTGTTTTCTATGTTAGGATCTCTTGCTTATGATATGTGCTTGTTAATAAAGTTGTGATTGATCCTTGTAAACTAATGTGCGTCTGTATTTCTCCTTTATGTCATGAAATATTCAACAGGTCTTGATTAAATGCAATAAAAGATTAGCTAACATATAATTGATTGGATTGGATGGATTGTTTTTGTTAAATACATCATCCTACTTTTTCATGTCCAGTCAACTATGTTACTTTTGTCAACTATGATACTGGGCTGTCAATTAAGTTACCATTATGTTTTTTAAAAAATATATGTATTTCAATGGTTCCCTAATCTCCAAGTAAATATTTAGAAACTGAGTAGCTGTCAAATATATACCTCAGCATAATTTCATCAAGAAAATTATCATGAATCAAGCAGTTTGGAAACAAAATATACAGACCGGTTACTTCAGTACTTGAAATTTGGGGTTTCAATTGAACAAAATGTGTATTTTCTTAATTAATTGGGTATTTTAATTGAAAAGGTAGGTAAATAGACACATATTCTTCCAAGAGTAATGATTTTTTTAAATGTCTGCCATTTACTTAAAGTTAAAACTTATAGGTTTTGTCCGTAACATAGTTGACCAAATAATGAGTAAACTTCTTGTTTTTAAAACTAAATATCTGAAATCAATTATGCCTGAGCTTGGCAATGACTAAAAACTAAATATTTCAGGGATGATTTATCAGGGAAGATAATAATATTTTGTAAATAAATATATTTTTTCCCAAAATTATTCAAACTCAAAATCTCCCACAATTATATATTGACCCTATTAACGTATCTATGTCCTTATACAGAAGAATAAATGAAATTCAGTCAATGAAAGCATATTGTTTAAATCTTACCCTTGTTCCGGTTCGTTGCGCCTGCTACAGTTTGTCTCAGAGTTGTGAAGACGGCGACTGCTTTCTGAAAATTACTAGATAAAAAAATACACTTTTATAAAACAACTCACCCGCTCAGCTCTGTAATGAATGTCGCTGGAAGCAGCCACAGCTCTGTGCTGCTCGCGTTTAAAGTTGGTGGGGTTTAAAACATTACTGCCAAGTCTAAGTAGCCTGTTTAACATCCAAAGACACTCACTGTACAATCAAGAGTTAATAAATAGTACAGACTAGCTCGCCGTTTCATTAATAATCATATACGTACGTTGATCTTTTCTGTGAGCGCATCTGTGGAGCCCCGGAGGTGATATGGAGGAGAGAAAAAAAACGCTCCAAACATCTTGAACAACTCCTGAGTGATAGAGAGAGACCGTGGAGCAGATTAACCAGCAGGGCGCGAACAGCGCACACACTGGTGTAGAGGTGAATTACAGTGAGTTATAATGGATTACTGGGAAATGTTAATAAAAGCACAATTGAAGTCTGGATTATGAGGCCATTTCAGCAGAGCCAACAGCTTCATATGCCATGGACATTTGAATATGGTGCTGAATTTGCCAGTATTTTAAGAAGACAAATGGTTGGGACCTTGTCATGCATTGACAAACCTGATATGCTTTATGTGAAGAAAGACTTCTCTTAGAAAACTGTACAGTGGAGCCTCTGTCTCCATTCCACCACACAATGTTGGATGAGCAAGACCAAAGACTGTAGTCATGTCACTATGCACAGTGGTTGAGCTCTAGGAGACTGTGAATAAATAATGGAATGCACATTTTACCTTTGTGGCAAAGCCTGATTAAAACTAATTGTTGTCACAAAAAAATATTTTTTGTATCTTTTTTACATAACATTGGTCATTGCTAATGACATACAAAGTAATTAATCTAGCATACTTCCATTAAATAAATCAATTCAAGCTAAATTGAAGAGTTTACAATTAGGCTATACTGAGTCTGATCTATTTTAAGAGATTTTCTTAAAATTAAGTTAATACCTTTTAGAAAAATGTCACCTTGGGTAAAACCCCCCCTGCTACCCTGATTTGCATTTGTATAGCTCACAGCATTTTAATTTACATGTGAAAGCCTCACCTAGAATTAGAGGGAGGGGGGGTCATGGGGGGACAACTGCCAAGCAAGGCCCACGTCAATTTCCGACAATTTTCGGCTGTTTTCGGTGTTGCCTGTAAATTGCCACGACAATCTACAGTGCCGAATACTGACGAAAATCCCACTTTTCATGCAGTGCACAGGAGAACGTTCCCGTTGGTTGGTTCCCCTAACGTTTAGGGAACGTTATAACCATGAGGGAATGTTCGCTAAACGTTAGTTTTTGGTTTGGTTCGAACTAACCTTTAGAGAACCAAAAACTAACGTTCCCCAACGTTCCCTAAACGTTCTGTGTTAGTGGGGCAGCAGAGAAATACAGCTTGCCTTAGGTGAAACTGAATATGTGAAATATATACATAACCCAATTACTCAGTATGTTTGTGTATTGTTGGTGATGAAAAACTGACCCTGATCTGTGATGTACTGAAAATAATGACTTCCAGCTTCTTCTACCACCGGGGCCCCAGCAAAATATGTTCAAATATCCATTATGTATGTGAAGTTTTATACTGGACTAAAAATAAATCATTATAATAGTCTCAACCTTATTTCCTGTTTTATATAATGAACCAAACAGACAAGGGTGAATGTAAAAAAAATGTTTTAATATATTATGTGCATTTTAAAATATAATTACAGTAAGACAATGTGAACACAAATTAAATTACAGGACAGTATACTGTAGTAGGATATATTGACATACAATGGACTAAGAAACTACAAGTACACCAATGAAAACTTAAGAAAAAGGTTATTGTAAGTGTTAATTGAGTATCTGAGCAAAATATGATCAATACATACGCTACTGGTCTATACCCTGGCTGTTTGAAGCCTTCGCACAGTGTTTCCTCCACAGAGAGATCGAAGGCTCCTCTCCCTCTGCTGCTCCACGTCCTCCTGGTTGGTCTGCCTGCTGCCTGATGTGAGCTGTGATAGAAAATTATAACAAAGTTTCTTACATAAATCAAATGCTAACAAAGTTCTTACTGATAACTGAGGCTTCCAAGGTTGTGTGATTTACAATTAAAATAACTTGCTTAAGTAGCCATTAGCAAATGTGTAGGCTTTAAAAACACTATGAACACTTTCCTTCTGCTGACCTGCTTGCAAATGCAACAGAAGACATGTAATTAGAGTTAGGATAGCCAGTCTTTGTCTTAACTAGGAAAGTACAGATGAGCAGAAAACTATAAAGATGAACCAGTTAAGCAGTGCGAACACTGCATTTGTATTGTACAGTATGTGTCGACCTCTAGATGTAATACATTATATTCACAGCTTCTACATTGTACAACTTAACAAATACCCTAGCATTGTGTATTATCAGGCCAATAGCAACCACAACAATTAGTAGTTAGCTGGATAATCATTTTTCCTAATAGACCATAATATAGCTACGTTACTAACCTAAGGTTACCTGGGAGAGCATCGTAGCTCTGCTCGGGTCCTGCAGGTCTCTACAGAGAGAAGACGATAATTAATACAGCTCCATTGAGTAAGGCCTCACGAAGAATACATGATTCCCATGGCTACAAGTTTTAGATAACGTTAGCAGTATAGCTAACGTTAAATACTAACTTAAATAGCTTTACTAGCTAGCTAGTAAATTAACACAATGAAATAACAAATGTCTAGTAACCATACTTGCAACGTAGATCACAGATTATATATATATATAAAAAAATATATATATATATATATATATATATATATATATATATATATATATGATCAAAACTATATGATCAAAACTTACACTTTATTAATCTTGTAGTAATCCGCAGTGGAGTGGCATGTGTGTCCTCCAGACCAGACTCTGAGTCTCTAACGTTAGTTTACCTGCACTGAGGCTGAGCTGTCACTCAAACTTTCCCTAAACACTCATTAGCCAATGGGGACGCACCCCTGTAAGACCCGCCCACGCGAGATTTCTGTGTCAGAATCGCAAGCAAAAACTCAGGGAGCGCAAAGGAGAAAGCTGGGAGCATGACTGCAAACATGATGGAGAAAGCAAAAGACTGATCATTGAGAAAGAAGCAGAGGGAACTGTAAACAAAAGGACATAATATCAAACAAATAAAAGACCAATAGTTTACAACTACACAAATGTTTTGTTTGCACGTTTTAATATTTTTGCTTGAGTTAGTGTTTTTTGTTTGATACTTGAGAAGTTTTGCTTGGAATTAAAGTCACAAAACTAATCCCATAAGGCATGACAAAGCTCATGACTCAATAACGCAGTTTATATAAATAATCTGTTTAGTGGTTTTAGCCATTAACACTCTGTTTTGTGTTACACAGCAAAAACCTGTATAAAAGCAACAAAAAGTTCAATAAATATTTGAAAGAAAAAATCACCAAATATAATGTTTTGCAACATCAGCTTACAGTTTTTTCCAACTGCTTAAACACATTTTTAGTCTCCTTTTTTTCAAAACTCTACACACAATTCCCAAAACTGCACACACAAAATGCAAAATGCCTCACATCTCCTTCAAAATGAAACACTGCATTCAAAATACCATAAACACATCTCAAAATGAAGCATTTGCATCAACACTTTTTTCATAATAGTACATTTTTGGATATACCATGTACACACTGTTGTTCTAAATCTAAAGCTCTTTTTTCTTTCATAGGCTATATCTACATTTACAATGTTCTAGAGTGACAGTAATCTGTTGAGAGTGGTTGTAAACAACAATGTAATGTTACAGTAAAACAGAAAATATTTATTGGGCAAAACATTGTTTGTAAGAGTAGCACGGTGTTGTATACAGTAGCATGAAACAAGAAAACAAAAGTACAAACATATGTAAGCCAAAGATGTGTGTGTGTGTGTGTGTGTGTGTGTGTGTGTGTAATTCTCTGGGAAGCCCCTCCTTCAGCTGTCGTCTGAGCCTCTGTAAAGAAAGGAGGATTTCTCCATTTTTAATGAAACACAGTAATTTTCTACGTCTGACCTATGATATCAATGATTCAAAAAGTGTTGCTATTTAAGGGTTAGTAAATTAATTAAGGTTTGTTAATTAGTAAGGTTATAGTTATATTAGGTTATAGTCATAGTGGAAGAAGCATTCAAATCCTTTGCCTAATTAATATGGTAACACGGTCTCACGGCAGTTTGTGTAAATGTCCACGTTTTTCTTAATCTATTGATACGTGTTCACGGAGATGTGTTTTTTACGTGTAACTGTCACGTTATTTTTTATGTGTAAATGTCACATTATTTTCTCGGGGAAAGGACGCCGGGAGGCGGCCGAAAAGGTTGCTCCATAAGCCGGGAGGCGCCCGCGAGGCTTCCTGCTGGGGACCCGCCGGGAGGCGGCCGAAAAGGACGCTCCATAAGCCAGGAGGCGCCACGAGACGGCCCGCGAGACGGCCCGCGAGGCGGCCCGCTGGGGACGCCCCACAATAACGGGATGGCGGAGGTAGGGTTTAGGAAAAAACTTTACGGGGAAAGGGCCTTAAAACACCGGAGAAAAAGGCGCCTTTTAACGCCGGGGGAAAGGGGCTTTAAACGCCGGGGAAAGCGCCTTTAAACGCCGGAAAAGGGCCTTAAACGCCGGGGAAAGGGCGCCTTAAACGCCGGGGAAAGGGCGCCTTAAACGCCAGAGAAAGGGCGCTTTAAACGCCAGAGAAAGGGCGCTTTAAACGCCGGGAGACGCGCCACAGTAACACGCGGGACAAAACGCCACACGCAGGGACGCCATCCCCGGGAAACAAAGCACCGCAAACGGGACGCGATCCCCGCTCTCCCGGGTGAAAGTGTGTTGTTTGACCCATCCATCACCCCGACCAACCTCCCTACGCGGATTTTCGGCTTTTTATATTACTCCCTACAATTTCGTTCTGTGGCCACGAAATAGGCTTCCCATTGACCAGTAAATTTGCCCCCTTTTTTACATATGTTATATGTCGAAATGTCAGTACCTGAGCAGTTAAGCGCAAGCTTATCTGTCTTCTCTGAAAGTTGACAGAGAGCAGAGCTCTGACACAAACACACACACTCGCACACACACGCAGAGGTGCAGATGGTGCAAACTACGTCGGCTCTGCAGTTTTGTTGAAGTCACTGCAATGCCGACAAAGTGGTTGCAAGTATGGTTACTGTTTTTAAAAACTTCGGTTATTGGCTGGAACACTGTTTGTTATGGTTCATTGTGCAGGTTGGCGCAGTTTGTTTTTGTTGCCATTTGTGGAGCCTGGGCTGTCTACAGTCTTACAGTGTGTTGAGGGGACAGGCAGCTAGCAGATAGTAAGGAGATGTTTGCTGTATGTGACAAAAAATGTTGTAGCCTAAAAAACGCGTCACATCACCTTTAAGGTATTAAAATGCAACAATATAGAAAAGGCCTCACATTTTTTAAACTGGAAATGATCAAAGCAGTTTTCTGTCAATCACTAAGTGTTTAAACAACTAATAATTTCAGCTGGACTTGTAGGTCTATTTGTTGGGCAGTTTGATGACAATAGAACATTATATTTCATAAACATACTGTAATGAATCATACACGGGTCAGAGTCTAGTTAACTCCTTTATTAGCTACCAACAAAAGCTACAGGTATTACAACACACAGAGAGGGCCGAGACTTGGCCGGAACTCCCCAAGAGACCGAACTTCCTCTCTCCGTTGGCTATATACCCCCCCGGGAACCGCCCCCCTCTCACCAGGCTGCCAACCTCAGCTTGCAGGGGGTCATACGTAGGTGATTGGCCGGTCGCTACATTACCCCCCCCCCGTCAAAGTCCCTCGACCCCGAGGGAACAACAACTACGGGCCCACAGTTTAAACAGGTAAAACGGCTAAACAGTTAAACAGATAAACAGTCGAAAACAAACAGTCCTTCAGGTAAGTGGCTAACCACATCAAACAAAGTCTCTCAGATGAGCCGGCGGCCTTCTCTGTCTCTGGGGCCGTGCCGGGCCTGTGACATTGAGCGTGGGACTCCTCACCGCCAGGAATGTGGGAGAGAGTGGTACTGGGGAAGGGGGTGTGGTGGGGGTCTGTGAGGGGCCGTGTGGAAGCGTCTCAATGATAGGGGGCCAATCTATCTCTGTGTACAGCCACCCGTCTGCCGCGGGGGGGGTAGCTGTACTCTGTATACTACCTCCCCTAGCCGTTCCAACACCCTACAGGGGCCTACCCAGTCACTGTCAAGCTTAGGGCAACGGCCCTTTTTCCTCTGCGGGCTGTAGACCCAAACCAGCTCTCCTGAGTCCAGGTGGCGGCCCTTGTGATGCAGGTCGTAGTTTCTGCGTTGTCTTGCCCCTGCGTTCTGCAGCCGCGCAAAGTCGTGGGCTGTCTCCAGGCGGTCCTGCAGTCTCCGGGCATACTCGCGTCCTGGTGGCGCAGCTGGGGTGTCAGGGGGGAGGCCAAAGGCCAATGCTGGTGGGGTGCGGAGCTCTCTACCCAGCATTAGCAGAGCTGGTGTGCAGGCGGTTGACTCTTGGACAGCGGACCGACAGGCCATCAGCACGAGTGGGAGGCGCTTGTCCCAGTCCCGCTGGTGTTTAGAGGTGATGATGGCCAGTTGCTGGACCAGGGTCCTGTTGAAGCGCTCCACCAAACCATCACTCTGTGGGTGTAGAGGGGTGGTACGAGTTTTGTTTATGCCCAGTCTGTGGCACAGGTCAGCGAACACCCGCGACTCAAAGTTTCGCCCCTGGTCGCTGTGAATGGTCTGGGGCGTCCCAAACCGGCAGACCATGCCCTCCAGTAGGGCTTCGGCTACTGTTTCTGCCTCCTGGTCAGGGAGGGCATAAGCCTCTGGCCATTTGGTAAAATAGTCCATGACTGACAGTACGCGACTTGTTCTCGCTGTCCGTGACCGGGAGTGGGGCGACTATGTCCACCCGATTCTTTCCATGGGTGTGCCGAATGGAAACTGTTGGAGTTGGGCATGGGACTGTTCAGGTGGGCCTTTCTTTGCTGTGCAGCTGTCACACCGCCTGCAGAAGTCCTCTACGTCCCTTCTGAATTGCCCCCAGTAGAAGCTCTGACGTAGGCGACGGAGAGTTTTGGTGACTCCGAAGTGACCGGCTCCCGTGGCCCCATGCACTGCCTTAAGCACGGCCAGCCTCTCTGCCCTGGGGACCACCAACTGCCACCTCAGCTCTCCCGTCGCTGGATCTTTCCAGGCCCGCTGTAGCACCCCTTCAGTCAGCCGAAGGGCCTGGAACTTTGCCCACAGCCCTTTTGTTGCCGTGGAGCACGGCGCCACCTCTTCCCAAGGTGGCCGTGTCTGCCTTTCCACCCACTGGAGCACTGGCTGTATGTCCATATCGGCCTCCTGCTGCCGTTTCCACTGCATCGGTGACATTTCAGTCAGCTCGCAGCCCACTGCCACCGCGGCCCGGCTGACCGGGGCTGCCTCCTGTTCCTGTAGCTCCCTGTCTCTGTGTCCTTGCGATCACAGTGGCGGAACCCGCCCCTCCGCAGCGGGGTCGGCGGGACAGGGCGTCAGCGTTGGAGTGGCAGGCTCCCGCTCTATGCACCACTTTAAAGTCGTAGGATTGTAGCTCCTCCATCCAGCGTGCCACCTGACCCTCCGGTTCTTTAAAGGACATGAGCCACTGGAGGGCAGAGTGGTCAGTCCTGATGGTGAACGGCAGCCCGCAGAGGTAGTATTTGAAGTGGCGAATAGATGATAACACAGCTAGGAGTTCTCTGCGTGTGACACAGTAACGGCGTTCATGCTTATTAAAAGCCCTGCTGTAATAGGCCACCACTCTCTCTCCTTCTGGGCTTAGCTCTGCCAGTACCCCGCCCACTCCCTGGCCACTCGCATCACAGTCCAAGATGAACGGGAGGGAGGGGTTAGCCGGAGCCAACACGGGGGCCTCCCCCAGCGCCTTCTGTAGCGAGGTGAATGCTGTTTGGCACTCGTCAGTCCACACATAGCCTTGGCCTTTGCGCAGTAGCTTGAACAGCGGTGCAGCCACGCATGAGAACCCCCTCACAAACCTCCGGTAATAAGAGGCTAAGCCCAGAAAACTTTTCAGCTGTTGCTGGTCAGTTGGAGTGGGCCAGTCTCTGACCGCTTGTATCTTGTCGTCCACTGTGCCAATGCCATCTCTGCCCAGCCTGTGCCCCAGGAATGACACCTCCCTCTGCATGAAGTGGCACTTTTCCGGATGTAGCTTGAGACCCGCAGCTGCTATGCGCTCCAAAACGTGTCGCAGGGACTGGAGAGCTGCGTCATGTGCCGACTGTGGGGCCCCTAGGTGGGGTGAGGGGGGCAGGGGGCTATGGGGGTCTCGGTAGATGGGTCCCTCGGTCCTCCCAACGGGGTCGCTGGAACCCTCGGCGGTGTCTGCCAACAAGGTGGTTATCTGGGGTGTCGTACAGTTGAAGCCCAGGGGGGGTGGGGTCATGTTGACAGGCCGTTCCCCTGGAAAGCACAGGGTGGCCTCCGCCAGGTCCAGCCGACAGCCCGTGTTCTTCAAAAAATACAATACAATACATATACATAATAATCCTACACATACATATAATTCTAATTGTCTCAACCAAAACAACACAATAATTTTTTAAACGCATTTGACAAAACTCTGCTACTGATTATTTTGCTTTTGAAGCAATTAGTCATTCCAAAAAATTGACATTTGTCTTTTTTATTCTAGGTTTTGTTGCTTGCAATATAGCAGTTTTTCGATTCTCATCGAAATGTTTACCCTCCTGAGATAGATTGTAGCACAAATACTTCACAGTTGTCCACTACAGTTATTTATTCTTATTGACCTTATGTCTTTGCTCAGACAAGAATGTTAGAAGTGCCAGGGTGTCTGTCCTACAGTCATTTTCTGATGGTGAGGTTACCAAGATGTCATTTGACATAAAGCAAAAGTTGACTTCCTGCTGGAGGTTAAAATTTGGAAAGGTTAGTTATTTGCGAAAAGATGTTTGGAGACTTACAATCAAATATTTGTAATAGGCGTTTAATCTCTCGCTTTTCTTAATGCCCTTCCCCGATGGTTCCCAATCTCCAGTCTCTCCACAAGCTGTCACAAAACTTCCCAAATCCTTCTGTGTTCCCTGTTTAGATTTTGCCAACGACACATGTGGTGTGTTGCAACATCTGTAAAGTTTGTGCATCAACACTGTAACTGATATGGACAATTTATCCCCGTAAACTATCATATTTGCTGATTTTACATAAATTGTGTCCGTTGCGGCAGTTAAATTTTAAAACTTTTAATCAACTGTATTTATTTTTTTTTTTAGCATTTTACTTTATACTTTCACAGTTATCATCAGCTTTTGGCATTTTGCAAAAAACTATCATTTAAATATCGCTCAGGTAAAGGCAAGCAATAGGTCAAACATGATTAACTTTTGAGTGAATCTGAACCCACAACAGTAATATCAATAGGAACTTCATTATCCTAATTCAAAAGTACATTTATCTCTCTGTGGTCTTTGAAGCTGCTATGTGAATGAAGGCTCTAGTTCAGTCTTGTCAGACTCCTCCTCTCTGGGTGTGCCTATAGTGAAATCTGAACCAGTTGCTCGCTGACTGTCGTCTTTGGCTGTCGTCCTTGGCTGTCCCTCTCTCTAATGCTTCCTCCAAGCTTTCTGCTCTCTTTTTCTTCGTATTACTTTCCTTCTGTCTTTTGCAACAATTTTATATACAAAGTATATTATATCTTTATAGTTAAAAAGAATTATAATATATAATTTATAACATTTATCTTTAACTTTACTCCTGAATTGCTTGATTTCATTAAGAGTCAGGTAGCAATGTATAGAGTTCACCCCAGCTGCGTACCTTGTGCAGTGAATCACGTCACAAGACACTCTTATCTCAATCAAGTGATTGCAGTTTATATGTACCTCCTCTTTTATTTTATTTTTTATTACAGTCTCACCCTGTCTCTTAGAGTAGCGAGCTCATCTCTTTTAACGTGCTGCACGGAGTTAGTTATTACCTTTAGTCTTCTCACATGGACACAGACTATGGACTAGTGTCTGGTACCAGACCGTAGATATTTATTTTTTCCTTTTACCAGATAGACCACTTGTTACTGCTTTGTTTCTGATTGTCTTTGTCACTAGGTAAACGCTAAAGAATACTCTAGGCACTAAAATATATCATCACAGTTTTGTCTTAAACAAGTAGTCAAGGAAAATAAAATCTATCTCATCCAGGCAGATATTTTTAGTTCAGTAGTCTTCCCACAAGACAAGGGACATGTATTGTCCTTTTCCTATCGACCTACTTGTTATTGCTTTGTTTCTCTGATTGTCCCATCACTAAGTAAAGAGTTATACTCTAGGCATTAAAGACATCATCACTGTTTTATTGAAACAAGCAGCCTTTCCAGATAAAGAAATAAAATGTATCACAACTAGGGCTCTTCAGTGTTTCTGTCAGCTGTTCAAAACAGGATCCCGTCACCTTCTCTTCCAGCGGGAAATGGCCTCTGTAAAAACAGCAATTCAAGCTGGAGGTCATAGTTAAAGGAGTCAGCAAATGACTCCCCCTTGCACGGTGTTTCAGGACCCGAAGCCTGGAAGGAGGGGAAGGATTGTTGAGACCCGGCATCAAAGGACCAAGTTGTTATAATAATTACATTATCAAAGGATAGACAGAACCACTGAAGTTACATCAAAGTTAATTTTTACTTGCAAATATAACAAGGATCAAAGTACACAAATGACTAACCATAGCCTCAAATAGCCGCTTTTTTAATCAATGATATGCAGTTATAATACAGAGTCAATGTCCTCAGTGGTTATCTTCAGTCTGGGAGGGCATGTATGCCCTCAGGAACACATCATGCTCAGACAAGGACAAAACAGTGACTCCCATGTTATCTTTTGGGAGCAAGCAGTCTTTTGGTTTCTTAACAATATCCACACAACAGTTTAATTTAACACAGAGAGAAAAGAGTAATCAGTATAATATTATTCTATGTAAACAGTTTAATAATAACAAAAGGAAAAGTTTGTAAATCATAATTTTCCTAACGTGTCTAGTGTTGGATGAAGCAAGAACATGAACAGAGCAAATGCTACAACAAGTGCTGCAACACTGGCCCAGTGAAACTCACCAAAGCACAGACACACACAAAATGACACAGACACACCCAGATATACACAGGTATATAAGGGGGTTGACGGTGCACCTGAAGGCTGACCATTACACAGGTGTTAGGTAGAGCCATAAAGACAACAGGAGGATGGAAGAAAAGGGAGCAGAGAATGGAGTGGCGGCCATGGCAGACTGCTACCAGGGATTTGATCCTGCAGTGTATCTGCAGAATAACTACACTCCACCACTGGCTGATTTGGAAAGAAAGGACAGTCTTTTGTCGTGGAATTTGGCATGCCTACATAGAGCTTTCACTGAAGGTAAGGAGATGGGGTGATGGGTCATGTAAACCTCATTCCAAAAACAGTTTATGCTTATTAAAAAGTTTTTAAATTGAGTTAGAATATTACATTGCCTGATAATGATGATAATCTCTTATGTTGCTGGTGTTCATTAAAATAGGTCATTGGTTGCAATAATAATATATGTGTATGTTTAATACAACACTAATAATTTAATTTCTGTCAGTAGCAAATGTTTCAGATGTTGGGTATTTTTCGAGATAAACACTTCGACAAAACATGTCAGGCAGAATTAAAGTGACAACTGTATAAAATGTCAAATAAATGTATTTATCTTTAATTTGGTGCCATCAAAAATGTGATCCGGAAGTTCTTCATTCAGAAATTTTATATTATCTCAGCAAATTGGTGCAACAAGGGATTTCAGAATACAGTATGTAGTAATACAGTGACACTTTCCATAGTTATAACAGTGTGAATGTATTTCTTATATAACTTTAATGAAATTGTTGAAGAATTAAGGTGATGAAGTAGAATAAAGGGCAAAGTGTGATTAGACCTAATACCAGATAACTTTTGAAGTTTTCAGATAAAACATGTGCCTATCCTTTCTCTTCCTCTTTGGAATATTTCTTTATAATCCAAGCACTCTTCCCTAAAATCATTTTCATTTTATTAACATTCGGAAGCTAATACGATAACTCTGTTGAGATATCTAAATAGAAGCTGCATATTAATCAAGGCATTTTGGTAAATAACTCTCAATTAGCTCTTTCTCAGAGTCTTAATTCTCCTCTCTCTCACCTTTCCAGGCAATGTGAGTGGTGAGCTGCTGGTGGACATAGGTTCTGGTCCCACCTTGTACCAGGTGATGAGTGGCTGTGAGGTTTTCAACAAGGTGCTCCTCACAGATTTCCTGGAGGTCAACAGGAAGGAGCTGAGGAGCTGGCTCCAGGATGAGGGAGGCGGCAGCCTGGACTGGACACCATTCCTGCAGCATGTCTGCAAGCTGGAGGGACGACAGTAAGACCAGATCCCTATAAACTCAGTTTTAAAGACTTGAGATATCTTTGAAATATAACTAACTACGAATGACTCAATGTTTAACTATCATCATCAGGAAATTGTTTATATTTGTAATTTATGGTGTACTATAGTGAGAAGAATTCTACTCTTTTCACTTTACATTGATTTTTACATAGCATTCTGGAGATCCTTTTTCTACTTTCTCCCTCCTTGTGGTAATACCGTTTTCCCTCATAATTGGTTTCACAATTCTAAAAATGAATCCTCTTTTTGAGCTATGACTCATACTTGTACTTTGCCTACTGTGCAAGTGCAAAAATACAGCTGAGGCTGATGACAATATCATTAGTTTTGTAAGTATTTGGTCATAAAGCAGTATGTTTAGACATTTAGATTTTTGACCTGGTGCTACTGCAGATGAAAAGTCAGAGTAGGAAGTCAGTAGGATACATGATTTGGGAACCATGAATGTCTGTACCAAATGTTGGACCAATTCATCCAGTAGATGTAGAAATATTTCACAGCATAAATGAATGCTTTGAACTGCTTGTGGCACTGGAGGAGAGGTCAGGGGATCATACAGCTCTTATGATTCATCTTCTGGGGACCATGTATGTCTGTACAAAATTCCATGGCAAATCATGCAAAAGTTGCAAAGATATTTCAATCGGGACCAAAGTGGTGGACCGAGTGACCAACAGACCTTCAATGTCATCCCTAGAGCTATGCCCATAGCTAATGAACATCTAAATCACTATCATGAAATGCAGTGTGCTTCTGAGTCAACACAAAGTATGAATTACCTAACTAGTGCAGGTAAATGCTGTGTGCATTTACAATAGCTGTTTTATTTATAAATTCTTCTAATTTGGTGATTCATTGTCTCTAACAGGCCCTCAGCATGGACAGAGAAGGCTGCCAGGCTACGTCAGGTCATCATGGACATTGTCCCCATTGACGTGCACCGCCCTCAGCCTCTGGCCCTTGACGTCCTTCCTTCAGCAGGGGCTGACTGTCTTGTGTCCTGCTACTGTTTGGAGAGTGCCAGCCCTGACCTGGCTGCCTTCACCAGGGCCCTGGGCCACATTGGGAGGCTCCTGCGGCCCTGTGGCCACCTCCTGCTCTTCGGAACTCTGGGAATGAGTTACTATATTGCGGGGCCTGACTTAAAGATCCCTACGATCCCACTGAATGAGGCCCAGGTCTGTGCTAGTTTGAAGGAGAGCGGCTACACCCTGATCAGACTGGAGGTTTACACATTGCCTCAGGACACGAATGTTTGGTTTGATGACTCGTCTCGGATGTTTTTTGTAAAAGCAATGAAGGTGTAATTGTGAGAAAACAGGATAGAAAATGGCTATTAAAGATGAAAGTGAGAAAGTAAGTATCCAGCTGCTAATACATTGGGCCAAGGTAAATGCAAGGTTTAGCACATTAGATAATGAGAAAATGGGCTACTGGTGATGCTAATAATAATACACACATCTGTTTTTTTGGGGATGAGAGGTTGCTTTGATTCTGGTCTTCAATCATTTAAATTGTTTTCAAAACTGACTCTTAATGGAAAAAATGCAAAGACAAAAACTATTTAAATGAAAACATCACAGTAATAAGATGTAATACTGGGGTAATAAGGTGATGAGGTAACAGATGTAATAGCATGCAATTACCAATGTAATAAGTACGAAAGGGTTCAATAATAACCATATGTATTATGGTAATATATGTTGATGTTTTCACAGTATTATAGGCTCAGTGTAATACCTTCCAAATTAGATAAAACTTCTTGGAATTTAAAATTGGTAATTACCATATTATAATGCTGAAATTCATCCACCCTTTATGTTCCAAACATTTCGCTTTTGTTTCAAGGTAATACTTTACAAATGATATGTTTAATCTTGTGACGTCTTACCTGGAAATACATCTGGTAGTTTCCGTGTAATTTCCATGCAAAAATGCCTGTTTCTATTGTATCATATGGTAATATTAGAATTACAAGGTGTAGATATTATCTGGATATGCTTCTGGTAGTTTCTGTGTAACAACCATGAATCAGTACCGCAAAATGCAAAATTGCCTTTTTCTATTGTATTATATGGTAATATTAGAATAACAGAGGTGTAGAGATTACCTGGATATGCTTCTGGTAGTTTCTGTGTAACAACCATTAATCAGTAACGCAAAATGCAAAATTGCCTTTTTCTATTGTATTACATGGTAATATTACTGTAACAACCAGGAATCAGTACAGCAAAATGCTAAATTGTCTTTTTCTATTGTATTACATGGTAATATTAGAATAACAGAGGTGCAGAGATTACCTTGTAATGCTTCTGGTAGTTTCCAGGTAATCTCTGCACCTCTGTTATTTTAATATTACCATGAAATGTTGCTTTTCCTGCATGCATGTAACCCTGTGCAATCTGACCAGCAGCTAAACACCATCCACCATCAAGCACTGGAGACTGGGATTGTCGTAACTCAGTTTGGATTTAGAAAGGGTGAAACTGGGAAATGAAACACAATGACCAGTTGCTTACGTATTGATGAGTCACAAACATTATACAATCATGATTGTAAAAACAATATAACTACACAACACTGTAATGCAGCAGTATATACAGTAGCTAACATGTAAGCTGAAATAAAGGAAATACGTAATGTATTGTTATACAGTGTACATAGAATAACCTATATTGTTTATCTAAATAAACTAAAATAAACTTACATGTAGCACAACCCAAGATAACAGTGGCAAACTAGCTTAATGAAGTGTACTGATCAGTCTAATAGCTATCAATCATCATCAAAAATATACATATTGCACATCAAACTTTCTGACAATAATTAACAAAGATATCAGAACAGTATATCAATATCTGTTTCACATACCGAGAATGGCAAATTGCAGTCATGGTGCAGTGTCCCTTGCAAATGGAAGCTTTGCACCTGTGAATGGGTACACAAGCACAGGAAAGTTCATCGAGTGTTTGTATGGAGATGTCTTTTATCTCCTGGATGAAAATTATACTCTTTCCCATTCATTTCCTATGTCGGTCATTTTTGACCGTAAACAAAAGAAGTGTGACTAAGCTGGATAAATCACTCAAAATTCAAAGAAAGTAGTCACAATGAATGTTATGTGTTCAAATGCCTTTTGCGAAGGATATCATAAGGTCTTGAGGCAATCTGATGAAAAATGCAGGGAATGTGTAAATCCATATTGATTTTAAGGCATTTTTATGAACGCGAGGCGTCTTGTTAGGACGAGCAGTTAGCTAGCTAGCTATATATCCCATTCAATACAATGGGAAATGATTGCAGCTAGCTAGCTACACTTTCGGCATAACTATAGTATATTTACAATTTGAATTTCGTCACGCCATTTATATAACATCTACCCCAATGTCCTATAAAGCTAACCGTTGTGTCCAATTTGATTTTAAGGCATTTTTATGAACGCGAGACGTCTTGTCAGGACGAGCAGCTAGCTAGCTATATGTCCCATTCAATACAATGGGAAACGATTGTAGCTAGCTAGCTACACTTTCGGCATAACTATAGTATATTTACAGTTTGAATTTCATCACGCCACTTATATAACATTTCCCCAATGTCCTATAAAGCTAACCGTTGTGTCCAATTTGATTTTAAGGCATTTTTATGAACGCGAGGCGTCTTGTTAGGACGAGCAGTTAGCTAGCTAGCTATATGTCCGATTCAATACAATGGGAAGTGATTGCAGCTAGCTAGCTACACTTTCGGCATAACTATAGTATATTTACAATTTGAATTTTGTCACGCCACTTATATAACATCTACCCCAATGTCTTATAAAGCTTAGCTAACACCTGTCCGATTTCAATTGAATGCATTTTTGTGAATTTCAGAGGTCTTGTTAGGAGGAGGCTAGCTAGTTCTCACTGATGGACTCCAGCTCACTGCGGGCTCTATCATTGAGACTCGCAGACAACAAGCGTTTGATTCCCCAATCGTTTGTTTAAATAACTCAACACATTATGAATACACACATTATAAGATTAACTGGAACCTGTGGTAACAGATTTCTGGCGTAACAAGCTTGCTGACTGCGCTCTCACTCACGCACACCAGGCATTTAGCTAGCAGGAAGAGGGGAGCTGCAGGCCCTGGAGCTCTGTCCAGGCAGCGGCGTTTGGTAGTCCATTAACCCACAAAACGGTGACTTTGCGCGGGTATGGAGGGCCGGTGGGACGGAGCTCAATCGAGCTCACAGCAGGCCGGGGTCTATGAAGGAAGGCAGGCCATTGTTGTTAATGGCCGTGGTAAAGAACCAGCCCGGTCTCATGGAAGTCCGTGTAAATGTGACGTTATTTGAATCTATTGATACGTGTTCACGGAGACGTTTTTGTCGTTTTTTACGTGGTGGACAACACGAAAATGTGAAGTAATGTATTTCAATGGGAAGCATATTTCGTGGCCACAGAACGAAATTGTAGGGAGTAATATAAAAAGCCGAAAATCCGCGTAGGGAGGTTGGTCGTGGTGGTGGATGGGTCAAACAACACAGGACTTTCACCCGGGAGAGCGGGGATTGCGTCCGGTTTGCGGCCCTTTGTTTCCCGGGGATGGCATCCCGGCGTTTAAGACGCCCTTTCCCCGGCGTTTAAGGCGCCCTTTCTCCGGCTTTTAAGACGCCCTTTCCGCGGCGTTTAAGGCGCCCTTTCTCCGGCGTTTAAGGCGCCTTTTCTCCGGTGTTTAAGGTGCCTTTTCCCCGTAAGTTTTTTCCTAAACCCAACCTCCGCCATCCCGTTATTGTGGGGCGTCCCCAGCGGGCCGCCTCGCGGGCGCCTCCCGGCTTATGGAGCGTCCTTTTCGGCCGCCTCCCGGCGGGTCCCCAACAGGCCGCCTCGCGGGCGCCTCCCGGGTTATGGAGCGACCTTTTCAGCCGCCTCCCGGCGTCCTTTCCCCGAGAAAATAATGTGACTTTTACACGTAAAAAATAACGTGATGGCATGGCGGCCATTTTGAGTGTTTAGCGATGAACAAAGAAGTTGTTGTAACTTGAGTGTACGTTGTCGTATCTGCTCGAAATTTCTCACGCTTGACAAGGGTACAGGCCTGAGGACACCTACGGCCAAAATTGACTTTTGGACACAGCTGGCAACAGGAAATGCGCCTTATATGACAAACATCATCCGATTTACATGAAACTTATAATGTGTGGTCTACATATTATACTGAGCCGCCCCCTAAACTTTAACCACGCCCACTTACTCAGGCCACGAGTTCACTTTTCATTGGTGATAATTTGTGGTGTCTGAGTGCCGTGCGAATGCACGGTCGCAAGGATCGGCGTCCGCCGGTAACCCCGACGCACACAGAGGCGCGAGGGCCCGTCCATCGCGGCTTGCAGCTATAATTTTGGTCTTATTACCGGTTAAATATTACAGTATGTTGTAAAACATATGATGTGATCTGAGCTGGCGCATACAAAACCTATATCCCACAATGCAATGCGGGTATTCATATCAGAGAATTGGACAGCGATCAGCGGGTCTTTAACGCCAGTATCGTTTCAATGTACGTATATATAATCAGTGGTTTTGTCACCAGCAACAACACATTGCTCAGCTTTGTTCCAGTAAGTTATGTACCTTAATAATGTTTTAATTTACACAATAAAAATACCAATAATGAAAAAATAGTGTTTTATTCTAAGCACTTTGATTTGCTTTATATATACTATATAAATAAGCTACAATTGAGTGTTTAGAAATACAGCCTAATGGGTTGTTTGACTAATTTGCATTTGTTTTGACTTGTACTGTTGTGAAAAATAAATTTACAAAGAGAAGATTTTTTTATTTTATTTTCCATGCATCTTCATTTAAAAATGCAATTTTATTTGTACTATCTCAAGATGTACAAAAAACGTCATTGGAGCCATACCCTAAACCCAACAGGAAGTCCGCCATTTAATGTTGCTTGAGGCTGCAGGGGTTGTGCAATAGCATCATGATATGATGCATATAGGGCTGTGTGTAGGTTGCTCTTGCTGCTGTTTGTGAAAGATGAGCAATAGATTGTGGCTGTGTGATGTGCTTCAGTCTGGTTACATATCACTTTGTTTATGATGTTTTTTTATTGTAAGTAAATGTCAGCTGTATGATAAAACAACATGTCAAGTGTTATGTGTGAAGCATTTGAACTCAAGGCAGATATCCCTCTGGGGTTAATAAAGTATCGCCTGCAACGTGGTCTCCATGATATGTAAAAATTAAAAAGTTGTAGGACTATAGCAAACACATCGTTGAAAAGGACTCAACCTCGACAGTAACATATGTCAGTCTGAAGAGGATACATTTCTCCTGCTTTGAAATATTGACCTCTGAACCTTGAACCCAGTACATGTTTTAAGGCTTGTCATTTAGTAACAGAAGGTGCTACACACATAAGACCAGCTGTTATAGAAAGCTCTGGACTGTCAGCTGTCATGTAGATATGGTCACCAAAGTTTACCCACTGTAAGCACTATCAAATATGGTAATAAGCTATTTTCACCTATTTAATTTGATTTTTAAAATCTGATGACATCAGTGTGTTCCCCATCCCCAAAAACACCATGGTGCATCCAAACCTCTACACTGCCAACTTCTACTTATGAGAAATATACCAATATATTTTAAAACTACAACTCCGATTAGAGACGTGCCGAACCTGTTACAAAGCTTGTGCAGTTGTAGTTCTTCCGGGATGGGTGGGAGGACATGTTCAGCTCCTGTGTTCCTGCTGTCTGCCGTGAATGGGCTTCATTCCATTTCAGATTGCCGCCGGCGGCCGTCCGACCGAGAAAACAGTACATGAGACAAATACATGAAACTGTATTTTATTATTGTTGTTATCTTTTTTTGTTTAAATCCTCAAATACAACGTTAGACAAAAACATCAATATTACTTATATTATGTATTTTTATCTTTCTTATCCACCTAGCGGTAATTATTACGTCACTTCCGGAGTATTCTGCTGATTTTTTAAAACGTTATTACGGTGAATAACTTACTGGAACAAAACTGAGCAACGTGTTATTGCTGGTGACAAAACCACTGATTATATATACATATATATATATATATATATATATATATATATATATATATATATATGTACATTGAAGCGTTACTGGCGTTAAAGACCCGCTGATCCGCTGTCCGATTCTCTAATATGAATGCATTGCATTGTGGGATATGGGCTTCCAATGCACCCAGCTAGGATCACATTGTAGTGTTCTGTTTTACAGCATACTGTATTATTTCACCGGTAATAAGACCAAAACAATAGTATTAAAATAAAGAAATACATACTATAACATCTAAATAAAAATAAATGTTCATAGATGTAGCGTTAGAGTTTTAAAAATATTAATAAACAACAAAGCAATCTGGCTTCCCTGGCCAAAATAGACCAAAATAATAACATTAAAAGAAATACATATTATCCATGATAAGATCTCGTGAATGAATCTTGATTAAAACAGCAGTTACTGGCCTAAAAATAGCAAAACTGCCACAGATTTCGAGTTAAGTGGATGTGTTTTTTCTTTCGTCTATATCCAACGGTGAGGGATTAACATGAATGTCTATCTGACGGACCCCAACGTCGAAAAACAACGCAAAAGGTACACTTCTTTCGTTGGAACTTGACGCCAGGGGTCCTTGACCATGCGTCAGACATTTGACGAGTAGGGAATGAGACTGTGTTGTATCGCCACAGAAAATATTGCGATACTTTGCTGTATCAATTTTTTCCCCGACCCTTAATAACTAGTTGTTCCACTTTTGTGATTGTTTGTGTTTTTTGACCATCAAAAGAGTAGATGTTTTATTCTGTGTATATTAAAAATGACTGCCTGCTGAAATAGGACTGCACCCGATGTGAAGACACGGCAATCCATTTTTTATTTCACCAAATCCACTTTGTGTACAGATACTTGCAGTCTTATTTCAGCAGTCTCTGCCAATGCCAAAATAAGACTGCAACCCCCAGCGGCTTGACAGTGATGGTGAGAGGAGAGCGGTGGTGGCTCTGCACATCAGTGCTTAAATGAAAGAGGATACATGGAGATCTCAGACATCTGGCAGGATTATTCATCCCCTTCTTCCACATAGGGTCCTGTCTGCAGTGAGGTGAGTCCAACTGTCCCCTGTCCTGCTGCTGTTTGTTTAAATGTCCTCATGCAGTTTCTCATTCAGCCAGCAGCTGTACTGCAGGTGCAGCTTACCTAAAGTCTAACTTCACTATCAGCAGGAAGCATCTGCATTGAGGTACAGAGAGAGGAATTCCCTCTGGCTGCATGCATTCTTCAAACCACACACAGAGTATTCATTCACTTTTAATCCCTGGAATTAGTTTAATGTGTTGATGAGAATGTTTTATTTTGTCATTCAAAGACAGATAAAAGACAAATCAGACACAGAAAGAGACACATGCTTTGAGATTTGATTTTATATTAACACAAGAAGTGATCTTTGATAGAGACAGAGAACATGTGTCTCCAGATGTGTGTCTGTATCACAAATAAAAGCACATACACATCAACACACATTATGTACACACCATTGTAATAGTAAAACAGAAGATGGGGCAGCTTTAAAGGACAGAAAAAGTTACAATTCAATAAACAAAATTAAATTAGCAGGCAATAGGGTCAAAAGACAATAAAAAGACAGCATAACATAAAAGCAGGTCAATAAAAATGTGTCTCTGTCTGATCATTTCCTTTCCTCCATCTCTTATTAATCAATGTCTGTGATGTCTGTCCCACACTACCATCTATGTTCTACAAGTTGTTCTTCTAAACAAAAGAGAAAATTAACATTCAGAAACTTCACAGGAGAAAGGAAGAGACCACACATCGTTTTTATAAACCTCCATAGAAAATGAAAGACTTACATTCTGGTTTCTATCTCTGGGGAAACTCTATGTTCTGTAAGTTGTTTTAGCAGTAGAATTGCTGGAACCAGTCACCTGGATGTTATGTGCTGGCCTGCTGCCGCTGGAGCCGTCAGACAGCCTTACAGTACGCACGGAGATGAAAAGGGTATGTATCGACTTGTCTAACTCTGGGGGTTACGGTGAATAAGCTAAATTCCCAATAAGTCGGCGTGTTCCTTTAAAGGTGTTTTATTGAGTGGTGAAGCATGGGCCAAGGAAGAACCCATTAAACTTTGGAGAGGACCCAAATAATGAGCAGATACAATTTTTTACTTTCAATAACATTGCGAGATAAGGTAACATTTGTGCTGCAGTCATGTGGTGTCGGAGTAATCGAAAAAAGTGTTCCCCACTGGGGAAGTCATGTGAACTTCCCCTTAAGACGGTTAACATTGTGAAATAGATCATGACTTGGCAGAGGTCTGACCTCTCAGAGTTTCCTTCTTTAATTATGTGTTAGTGGGTGCGCCCCAGATGGAACAAGGGAATAGAGAATAAAAACTCAATTTTGATCACAGAAGAAAACATGACACACATTAAAGCAACAGAGAGACATCTGAAAACTGTAAGTACTGCTTCTTACCTTTTTTGTTACATTACATGTCATTGTTGTTCTTTAACAAAATGTAATTTAGTTGTAGTGGTGCATCATTTCACCAACCTTAATAATAATAATAATAATAATAATAAAGTTCAGTCATACGGGGTTAAAGTGGAACAGACAGGCATTAATAAGTAAATTAATCTAATTGGCAGTTTCATTTATCAGTGTTTCCTGTTTATTTAAAATAACAAATATCCGTTCCAGTGTTTCTAAATGATTCTCAGTGGCGCGCTGCTGTGCGTCCATTAGACCAGTGGTTCCCAAAGTGTGGTCCGGGGTCCTTGAGGGGGGTTCTGGGGGGTGCCCAGCAAAAAGGGAATTGATAAATATTCACTATAACTATCCATAAAAAAGGCAATGACAGAATGAATGACAATTTTGCTCATGGATTTCATGCACATTCTGTAATTAAACATCTAAAACTAAAATCCTTTCAGTCGTCTAATCTGAGTTAGTTTAAAGCTACATTGTGTAAGAATTACTCCCATCTAGCGTTGAGATCATATGTCGCAATCAACTCTCTCTCGCCACACAGTATTGCAGCTACGGTGGCCTTCACGCTTCAAAAAGCGAAGATGTACAAAAGGCCGTCTATCAGCCGTTATTGTTGGAGTTGACACGTTCTCTTAATACATCCATGAGTTCATGTCGGAGAGTGGCACGGACACCACCGACGGAGAGGGGAGAGAGAGAAAAGGAGACTGCAGCGGTCCGGAGGAGAATTAACTAGTTGGGATTTGGTGTGTCCCTCCAAAGCAGCTCCAATGTTCACTCTTTTTCCAGTCTCTCGCTCTTTTCAATATCCGTTTTCTTTTTCTGGGCGAAGAAGAAAAAAATGTGGATTTTGAATACGTGTGGTCCTACGCATGTGTTTCCTTCTTCAACTTGCTGGGGCCGGGAAGCGACGATACCCATTAGCAGCAGCTGTGAGTCGAAAATGCGAAAGGCGGAGCAGTATAGCCTGCATGTCCCTTACCGGCTAACGTATTTCAAGATGGCGCATCATTATGGAGCGTCTACCCCAGTTCATGCAAGCACAAATGTAAAATTCCAAGCTAATAGGAATACTTGAAATTGCTGGTGGTGGTCAATATTCATGAAAAAGGACACGTTTGTGAAGGGCAATAAAGATTTTGATAATAAACAACTACAAACGTTACACACTGGGGCTTTAAAGAAACTTTAAATTGTTAAATTAAGAATGGAATTTCCTAATCCCCCCGACAGTCAACATGGTGTCTATTTACTGAAAGGTAGGCCTAAGATTGCATCACATAATTATAACAAAGCAGTAGTTATGCATCAAATGTATGTAATCAATCCCTTGGATAATACTTGTTTCATAATAATGGCAGCAGGGTTAATATTAGTGTTCTAAAACCGGAAGTGGTTTAACTGGGCAGAGGGCAGTGAATGTGTTGTAGAAAAAGGATGTAGTGGGTCAGGGGAGACTTTCTGCGTTTTAGTCAGGAACAATAATTTCTCAACTGTTTAGGGGTTTTGGGCGTTATCAGTGATGTCATCGGTCTGAAAACTAAACTAAGATCACTTAACGGAA